>NW_005356437.1:2243483-2246790 GCF_000412655.1 Myotis brandtii
GCTTCTCCTAGTCTACTGTTGAAACTTTCAATGGTGTTTTTTATTGCAGCTATATCACTCTTCATTTCTTCTTGGTTCTTACATAATTTATTGATTTTTTCATCTGTTTCTTCTTGCTTCTTGCATAAGTTGTTGATTTTTTCCTCCATCCAGTTTATGCACTCTAGGACCCTTAATCTGAATTCTTTTTCTGTCATGTTGCATGCCTCTGTATCACTTAGCTGCTTTTCTGGCGAGTCCTCCTTTTCCTTCCTTTGGGGGTTTCTTTGTCTACCCATGTTTTTTCGTACCGCCATATCTAGATGTTGAGTCATTCAGTGGCTGCTCCTTGGGTGGCAGTGGCTCCTCGAGCTGCGGGTGCTCCTTGGGCGGTTGTGGTAGCAGCTGCTCCTCAGTTGGTAGCAGCTCCTCTGGTGGGTGCTGTTCACAGTTGTGGTGGGTCCTCTGGCGAGTGGGGGGAGGCTTCACACACAGCTGCTGTTCCTCAGACCTTTTCTTAAATTTATTGAACCACCCCCTACCAGCCTTAAACGAATCACTTTTAGCATTCCTTCCAGGGATGTCTTTCAGGTCAGTATGCAACATCTTTGCTTATTCATATATCACTGCCTCCAAAATGGCTGTCACTGGCTAACTGCTTTCTGTTTATCAAAATCAACAACAGTTTTTCTACCTCTTCAATAGCCTATGATTCTTGTTTCTTTCACTCCCTTAACAACATTAGCACTCTTTATGGCTCCTTTATGCTTGAAAATTGTGCTAATCAAGATTGCGCCAGTAACAAAAGCATTTTCTCCTTTGTTGCCTGAGGACGCTCTTTGTCATGCTGTGGTGTCATCATGAAAGGTTGTCAGGTAGAAAACCAAAGTTTGGTTAGACAACTGAGACATTTTTTCTGTGAATGACTTGGTTGAGAACCAAATTGTTCGAGATGGGAGACGTTCAAGAAATGAGGTTTGACTGTATATACTCAAAGAATTGAAAGCAGGATCTTGAAGAGATATTTGTACATTCATGTTTATAGTAGCATTATTCACAACAGACTAAAGGTGGAAGCAAACCAAGTGTCCATTGATTGATGAATAGATAAACATATCACGGAACGTTATTTAGAATAAAAAAGAAGGAAATTTTGATATATGCTAAAACAGGGATGATCCTTGAAGACATTTTAAAAGAAATAAGCCATTCACAAAAATACTGTATGATTGTACTTATATAAGGTACCTAGAGTAGTCGAATTTATAGAAACAGAAAGTAGAGGGTGTTACCAGGGGCTAAAGAGAGGGGGAAATCAGAAATTATTATTTAATAATAGTTTCAGTCTTGTGAGATGAAAAAGTTCTGGAGGTGGTGATGGTTACACAACAATGTAAATGTACTTAATGCCACTGAACTGTACACTTAAAAAGGGTTAAAATGGTTAATTTTATATTATGTATATTCTACTACAATTTTTAAAATAAAATAATTTAAAAAATAATTGGAAGTAAAAAAAATGTGCTGTAGTAACATCCTACCTAATTGCCTTCTTGTTTTCACCCTTGCTGCTCTATAGTCAATCTTATAAGAAGTAAATCAGCCTGCTCAGTGTGGCTCAGTGGTTGAGCATTAACCTGTGAACCAGGAGGTCATGGTTCGTTTCCTGGTCAGGGCACATGACTGGGTTGCGGGGCTAGATCCCCAGGAAGGGGCAGCCAATCCTTGATGTTGCTATCTCTCTCCCTCTCCCTGCTTTTCTCTGAAATAAATAAAAACATATTTGGGGGGAAAAGAAGTAAATCAGAATGTGTCATTCCCCTACTTGGTACTCTGCAATGAGTTCCCAACATACTTTAAAAATAAATCCTTATTCTGTCCTATAAAGGCCTGACCTGATCAGCTCCTCCTACATAGCTGTACAACTTAATCTCTAGCCACCAGGATTTCCCAGTTACTATTCCAGGCACCTGTGCTGGAAAGCCTGCCTCCTCACTCCCTCGCTTCATTCAGGTCTCTGCTTAAATGCTGTCACTTCGGAGAGGTTATATGTTTGTATACACTTCTCAGACTCCTTGGGGTTCTGGCTGGAATGTGGCCACCTCAGATCTTTGAAGCTGCCTTTGTCCTTGTCCCACCCTTACCTGTCTCACAAACATCAGGAGCCCCAACCTTGGCTGCTGTGTCCTGGTACACTCAAACCTTCATATATATCCCCATCCCTGCAAACAACTGCCCTTGGTCACCCCTAAAACATAGAGCTACACAAATGGTATGTTCTGATACATCTGGGGAGGAGTCCACACAGCCTCTGGGGACACTTGGTTGGGCAATGCTCAATATCCTGAGCACACTACAGACTGCAATGTTTGTTTCTCTGTGTGTGTGTGTCAGGGTGGGGGGGAGTGTCCCCCTAACCATGGTACCCAGGACAGTGGCTCCTCATGCTCAAGTCTATGAGTGGTCTGCCTTCATGACCCCATTTCAACCTCCCTTTCAGGTCACACTGTCTGTTAATGGCTTTCTTGTTCCTTTCCATCCCCCAAACTGAATTATTTGTTGATCTCCAAAAATAAAAACCACTATTTTAGAACCTGAGAATAGCATGCAGTGGTAAGGAATTTAGTTGTGTTGGATAAAATATAGTTAATGCTTCCTTGAACATAAACAAGGAAGACTTTGGGTTTTGGTTTTTGTTTTTGGGGTTTTTTTTTTTTTGCTGTTTATATAGTTTGTTTGCTGGAACAGTCACCTTAAAAGTCATCATGATACTTAGAGGAACAAATGGAATCTTAGGCCTACTGAGCAGTTTAATCTTCCCGCACAGCTAGTTAATGTCACACCAGGGCAAGAACCCAAAAAAGGACCTGAAAAGCTACTAACAATCCACAATGCCTTCCCATCCTACCCACTAGCATCCTCTGCTTGCCCAAAGGCCATGGGAAAGACATCCTGGCTCTGGACACACCTAAGTCTCCTTCAACCTGGAAACCACTGATTATAGTGCCCTGTCCCAGCCCTGACTCTTGTCTGGTGCCAAGGGTTGAAACTGTAAATCCTCATCTCCTTCTTCATCCTTTCTGTAGCTCCCACAAGTGACAAAAATCTTGAATCTTAGAAGAAATTAGAATTATGTTTCCCTTGACAGCTCTGGACAGCTGTGAAAATGAAGAGGAAGGAGGACTCTGGAACCATTGTATGAACATCCCATAGCTCTCTGGCAGTGGTGTGGCCAGGACAGTGCAGTAATCTGACCTTCACACTGCAGTACCCTAAGTGAGGGCAGGTGGCAACTAAATTCCTTACCATTGCATGCTATTCTGACCCC
>NW_005356437.1:2247386-2268458 GCF_000412655.1 Myotis brandtii
ATCACCACACTGGTATCCATGCCTGTGGGTTATCCATGAATGTTCTTTGGCTAAATCCCTTCATTTTCTTCCATCCAGTCCCTCCCCATTTCCCTCCCCTCTGACTGCTGTCAGTCTGTTCCGTGTATTCATGACTCTGTTTCTATTTGTTGTTGAATTTATTTGCTGCTTCTTTATGGAGCTGTGGGGAAGGGGCTAGGCCAAGGCTGCTGCTTTAAGAACAGGTTCTTACCACACCTAGGACTCTGTTTCTAATATTTGATTAACCAAGAAGTGTGAAGAAAATCCAACCCTGCCCTCCCAGAGCTAACTCCTGCACGTCAGGGTGTCAAGGAGCAGAACAAGACTCTCTTTAAGCATGTCAGAAAGATGAGGAGGGGACAGCCACTCTTCCCCTTGCCTCTGACTATGTAAACCTCGGGGAGGGAGAAGGCTCTTCACAGCTGTCTTCTATTTTTAGAGCAGCGTGGGGTCTCTAAACACTCCGTAGGCAGTAATTTCACTGAAAAGTACCTATTATAAATTCCTTCTTTGTATAACTTATCTGTTGACATAAAGAGATGAAATCTTATTTTAATCAGATTTCCCTGGATAAAAAATGAAGTCATTTGTTTTGAGTCGCTAGGGAAAGGATCCATGACTTTAAAAAGAAGAAAATTCTGAGAGAGCAGAGAAATAATTTAACACATTTTCCAGTTTGTTTCTCCTGATGACCTTGAGAAAACAAAAGAATGGCAGCATGTTTCATGCATGCAGTGCACGGAGAACGACTGGGGAACTCTCGAGGGCCTGCAGAAGTCATCAGAAGATGAAAATACGCTGTACTTCTGAAGATCAAAAAGTTTGTTCCTGGACGACAAAGTAATTAAGGAGAATCAGGGGCAGTTTCTTGCTAATTGCGCTAATGTACTAGTCACAGAGCTATTTTCCCAGACTTTTAGAGACATAAGCTTGAATCTAGCAGGTATGTTATTGTAAACACAAATTTGGAATTTTAACAAGATCAGAACCACTATTAAGTGGCTAGGGAATCAGAGAGAGTAGCTTATTTTCATAATGCAAGATTAATCACCAAGGAAGAAGTTAGTGTGTCATGTTCTAGTTGGGTCATTAATGAATGGAAAGAATGGAAGCAAAACTTAGAAACTCATGAAATTTAGAAAGCAACAAACTTTTTTTCTGTAGTAAGACCAAACAGAGGAAAAAATTACCTAGTGTAGTAGACTGAATGATGGAGCCAAAGATATATCCAAATCATAATCCCAGAATTTATGTATTATCTTGCATGACAAAAGTTGTGACAGAGTTAAGGATCTTGGGGGGCAGAATCTATCCTGGATTACCAAGGTAGGCCCAAAATAAAATCATGGGTATCCTTATGAGTTTTCAACAGATGAGAATCAGCTTTAATTTCAAAGGAGATCTTAAAGTTTGTTCTAGAGGACAAAGAGAAGTAAAGAGAATCAGGCCAGGTATTTTTGTTTGTTTTTTTGTTTATTTGTTTGTTTTTACAAACTTGTGACATATTCACACAGAGGAGACCACGTGAAGTTGTTAGAGAGATGCAGCCACAAGTCAAGGAATATCTGAAATCCACTAGAAGCTGGAAACAGCATGAAAATTTCTACTAGAACCTTCAGAGGTACCATAGCCCTATCAACACCTTGATTTCAAATGTCTGGCCTCTAGGGCTGTGAGAGAATGAATTTCTGTTGTTTTAAGCCACCGGGCTTGCAATAATTTGTCCTGGTAGCTCTGGGGAACTCATACACCTACCTTCTCCAACCAGGAAGACCTAGAGTTCAGGGAGAAAGTGAATGGTTGCCATGAGCCAGGTTTAACTAATTTGCAGTGGATGTATTTAAATGTTTGGATTTTCAATCTATCATGCTTAATCCTCCCTTCAAAGGAACAATTTACTTTCTCAAGCAGGGGTGCTGAGACTGAAGTAAGCTTTAATGGCAACTTCAGTCCAGTCCAATCAGAGTAGGGGAGGGAGGTAAAGAAGGAAAATTGTGCTGCATGTTAGTCACATCACACACACACACACACACACACACACACACACACACACACACACACTTATCCCTTTGTAAAGTGCCTTTTGAATACGTTGAGCAAATGAGATATGAGTTGCCAAGCTGGAAATTCTAACAGGGGGTGAATTTTCCTTGCAGAATATTGCATGAGAATGAGAATGAGGAGACACCAGGTCTAGAACTTAAGAGACACAGCCAACAGCCTTTGGGAAGGAGCAGGTCTTTTTCCCACAGTATGACTTACAAGATCGGGTCTAGGTGTGCCGTGCCAGCACAGCCAATGGTTCGGTGAGCCTGAGGGAGGGTGGCAAAGGATATAGAAAAGACAGACAGAGAGAATAAACTGGGTCTAGGTGGATCTTCCTGTGCCTGGCTGAGGCCACAGAGAGAGATCCAGAGGCAAGCTGAGCCTTTATTTTATAGCCAGAGGTAAACAAGGTAGTGGTCACCATAGTTACAATGTTCTTGTGAGTTTCACTTGTTTTGGCAGCACTTGCTGCATCTCCCTCAGCCCATTAGCTACCCAGATAACATCTATGGAGCTCATAAGGTCAAGCCTAATTATGCTAAGAGGACTGTGCCCTCTAAGCTGGGACTTGTTTGTGGCTTTGCCAACAGGTCAGTTCTGAAGCTTAACCCTATAGCTGCGCCCTACATCTAGGCAGAGCTCTCTTTGTGGAGGGGATAAACGTGGAGAGACAGACCACAGTTACCTCGCACTCTTCATTCCCCATATAGGACCTTCCCTCCCTTTCAGCCTCCCCCTCTGAGACCCCTAAAATCTCTTTCTGCTCATCCTAGGCCTTTTAGAGGAAATAGGCATTCATCACAGGATAAATTACTGCCTAAGAATGCAGCATTCTGGAAAAGGACCGCAGAATTAGAACCTCAACAAAATGCAGGGTACAGAAGAGAATCTAAACTGACCAATTTAGTTTCAAATCTATAATTGCTCATTACTCCCTTCTGGTTTCTTCCAAACCCCAACTGTGGTGTCCAGAGCTCTGCTTGACCAGATCTCAGGGCTCTCTGCTCCCTGTGGCTTCAGCCCTGGCAGGTGAGAGCCTTCTTCACTCCTATCTTTGCCTGAGGTAGCAGGTGACCAGGTAAGAACCCTGAACAGAGTCAAGAGATGGTCTGGTCCAATCTCAGCTGGCTTAGTTGAGTGCATCCGGAAACATACTGGACACTCCATCCACCTCCTCCATGGAGGAGGGGGGGGAAGGAGGATACAATGATAAGTGACACAAGGATTTTCTGGGCTAAACTTTGTTTCTTTGCACTAAAATCAAACATAGTATCATCCCCCAAAACACTTTTTAGTGCATTCCCTTTCAGACATGTTTCTATGCTATCGACTCATTTGTTGTTTCCTTTTTTGTGCATAAATTTGTATTTTTGCTTTTTCCCACTAAAACATTTTCCCATGTCAGTAAAATATTTAAATGATTTAGTTCTATTCCATCAATAAGGATACACTGTAGTTGGGATAATAAACTGTTCTCATTGCTATTTTTCCCCTTGATGCACAAAGCTTTTTCCAAATTTGGAGTGATAGACTGCTGTGTTGGCTCTGAGTTAGTTTCAATAACAGATGGTAAGGAGGGAGTTTGTAAATATGAAGCTTAACACAGCAACGATGAAAGAAGGATTCTTGAGAAAAATGGCAAATGGGCTACCAAAAGTCCTAAACAGTGTTCCTAGGTCGAGCAGGATTTTGAGGCCAGAGTTTAAGAACTGACTCAGGGAGACAAATTTCCCACTCACATCATGACTAGGCTCAGGGTCAGAGCACCCAGATGCCCCAAGAGAGCCTTTAAGCTATTTCCATCCAGTTCTCAGAAGAGCGTGTACGTGACAGGAGTGATGGTGTTATCCTGACTTGCCTCTGTGCTTGGCAGCCAGGCACTGCCTGTGGACGGGCATTTGGACAGCAGTCGCAACGGCAGTGGGGTGACGGTCTGATGCATGGGTCTGCTGCCTCTCTTCTATGGATAAGGTCCTTCTTGAGCAGAAAACCTCAGGGACATTTGGAAAATAGAGGCATGGGGAAGGTTGGGGACAAGGACAGGAGGAAGGGAAATCGATTGGAAACAAACTGTCACTCCAGATGAAGACCCCTCTACACTGAGTCTCCAAAGCCCACTGGGCAGCCAGGGACTGGGGCCTGTTTACCCTCATCCCTACCTCTCCCAGCGCTGCTCTGTATGGGGGGTAAGGGGCTTATCCCCAAAGGCCGCATACCTCACACTTTAGTTCCACCCAGCTCTATCCCTCTCCCTTCCTCTCTGTAAAAAAAAAAAAAGCTTATCCCCAAAGGCCGCATACCTCACACTTTAGGTCCACCCAGCTCCTGGCTGGACTTGGCATTAGTGGAAGGTGGAATGTGGAAGAAAGAAGCCAGGGTATGTCTTCCCATCTGCTCTTGAGGTGGCATTTCTGATGGAAGCCGTGTGTCCTCTGTGACTCTGATTCCTGCCCCTCTGACTTGCCTTGGCCCCAGCTCCTGCAGTGTGACCCCCAAACTCAGGGAAAGCCATGCCCTCCCTCTGTCCCTGCAGCCCACTGTGGTAATAGCCTCCTGCCATGCTAGTCTGTTACCTCAGTCTCCCTCTTGGTCTCTCAACTCTTCCATTACCTGTGCAAACCTCACTGGTTTTAAATATTCAGCATGGCCCTAAATGGTTTGGCTCAGTGGATAGAGCGTCAGCCTGCAGACTGAAGGGTCCCAGGTTCGATTCCGGTCAAGGGCATGTACCTTGATTGCAGGCACATTTCCAGTAGGGAGTGTGCAGGAGGCAGCTGATCGATGTTTCTCTCTCATCGATGCTTCTAACTCTCTATCCCTCTCCCTTCCTCTCTGTAAAAAAAAAAAAAGAATCAATAAAATATATATTAAAAAATAAATAAAAATAAATAAATATTCAGCATGGGTTCTGTGTTCCTGATTGGTCTCAGGCAACTACACCACCAAGGCCCATGTGAGCTAAGGGATGGGCTACTTCATTAAGCTCCTCGCTCAATGAGGGACACATGTTCACACTCAGACACTCCCACCGTCAGCTACTGGGTGCCCTCCGTGTGTCAGGCCTGTGACAGGCATTGCGACACACATGGCTCGTGCAGTCATTGCAATGACCCTCTAGACCAGTGGTTCTCAACCTTCCTAATGCCCCTTTAATACAGTTCCTCATGTTGTGGTGACCCCCAACCATAAAATTATTTTCGTTGCTACTTCATAACTGTAATTTTGCTACTGTTATGAATCGTAATGTAAATATCTGATATGCAGGATTTATTTTCATTGTTACAAATTGAACATAATTAAAGCATAGTGATTAATCACAAAAACAATATGTAATTATATATGTGTTTTCCGATGGTCTTAGGAGACCCCTATAAAAGGGTCGTTTGACCCCACAGGTTGAGAACCGCTGCTCTAGATATTGTCAGATAGGACAATATCTAAATGATGAGCCTACATTTCAGAGCTGCTGAGTGATTATGCATTCTCCTACCGTTAGCACATACCGGGGATGCAAACAGCAGATACAAACAGTAAACCAATCTGGCTCAATTACTTACTAGTAGAAGTGGCAGGCTCCTCCTAGCATTGCCGAGCATTGACATGACCCTCACATTCATTTGGCATCACGGTTTCCTCAGTTTATCAGGCCTCTCTCCATCTTAACAGTACTAAGATGGGAGCAGCAGATGCCTCTTAAACAAGGCATGCTCAACTGAATGGGCACAAGCTGATGGCTCAAGAAGACAGCAAGACAAAATGTATCCCGCATTTAAGTATCTAAAGGGTACTTTGCATAAAGTACTTTAATAGCTAGTGACTTCAGAATTCCACAGAGCCCAGGAAATTGCATCATCTCATCTAGGTCATTAGGGAAGTCTCAAGTACCAAGCCATTTAGGAACTGCCCAGACAAACCAATTCACTTTTCTTTCCACAGAGGAGCCAAGAGGCTCCTGTTGATAACAGCCCAGGACACAATTAGCATTATCCTCTCTGACGGGGTGGGGGCAGAGGGAGGAGTGCTGCAGAAGGAGCGGAGCCTGGGTTCTGTCCTGGTGGAGTGGAGTGAGGGAGGTTTGGCAAAGGAGTGGGTGCTGCAGAAAAACAAGCAGATGGGCAACATGTAGTGAAGAAGGCATCCTGAAGTCTGAATTTTCCATACTCCAGGGATGTCAGTGTTTATAAATTCCTTCATCTGGTGAACATAAAAAGACTCTTCTGTTTTGAACATGTTAAGTAATTAGGAGCCTGGAAGGATGAAACCCCAGGAAACCTAGTAGTGTACATTAAGGAACCAGCTTGCTGTAAGGCTGCTGCTCCCCTCTCTCTGTAAAGTGGTAGAAAAGAACAAGTTAGTTTTTCCTGTGGACAACAATCAGAATATCTTACCTATCTCTGTAGTCCCATTGTCTATACTGTGACTGATGCATAGTAGGTGCTCAATAAAGGTACATGTATGGATGAAGAAAGGAATGAAATAACCTTTGCCAATTTCAAGAAATACATCTAGGCTTCTCCCTTCCTTGATTCTTCCTTTTATCCATTTGCTCAACAATCATTAAACAGAGATGTGCCCGTCTGCCGGAGTCCATTTATTGCCTTCACTATCTGATAAGCGTAGACAGAGAAACCCCCCCAAAGGCTGTCCCCCAATATTGCAAAATTATCTCGTGTCTTTTTCTCTCATTTGTTGTGCGGCTCCACTTTCAGATACCGAACCCTACTCCACGCAGAACGTGGAGGAAGTGTTACTCGACACCCGTCCCTGTACTAGACGAGGATAAACAATTACACCTAAAATGTGGGTCCTGCCAAGAGGGTCAATATCCTAGTCGAGAGAAGCAGGAGGTGAACATTCCTGAGTACTTGTGCTGGAGAAAGGCTGAAGGATGAAATGGTCCGTCCCATGGCCCGTGCAACCCTACAGGCGCCTCTGTGTGAAGGACAACCCTTCTGGGTATAATAATGCAATAAGGTGTCTCTCCCTCCATCTGCTGCAGCCCTGGGCTAGGGCTCACTTGCCAGGGAGCAGGAGCTGGATTTCCATCCCACTCCCCCTCAGTCCAGGGCACAACCGGCACTACTGTCCCGAGTGGCCCAGGTCCGCTCTTCTTCCCAAGGAAGAGCACATCAGAAAAGGCTCTTAGAAGCAGTGGGGCAGGAACTGGCTCTAGGAGAAAAAAAGATGCTCCAATCCCACATGGCCACTGCCAGCTCTGTGTGCATATGACATGATTTACCCTCTTCAAGCCTCTTTGCTCCCTGTGAAATGATTTGTCTCAAATTGTGGTTGAGGTTGTAGTATCCTGGCATTGCTCTGAAGATTAACTAGTTAATGCATGAAAAGTGCTGGCATGGGACCTAACATACAGTATTGTGCTAAGTTTTGGAAGCCAATAGAAAGGGGAATTAAAAATGGAGCCTACCAGCAAGGAGCCTAAAATCTAATAGTTCAGATAAGACACAAAAATTATACTCCAGGCAGAATGTGAGCATTCCACAGAGGAAACAGATGAATTTAGACTCCTGTAAGTTACTTATCTTCTAGGCATGTCTGATGATAAATTTTCTGTGTCAACTTGGCTAGACTATGGCAACCCGTTGTTTGGTCAAACACCAGTCTAGACATTGCTCTGAAGGTTTGTTTTTTTAATATAAGATTAACATTTAAACCAGAAGACTTGGAGTAAAGCAAATTATCCTCTATCATTTAGGTGGGTCTCATTGAATCAGACGAAGGCCCTAACAGAAACACTGAGGTCCCCCAAAGTAAGAGAAATTCTCCAGACTGCAACATGGAAACCCTGACTGAGTTTCCAGCCTGCTACCCTGTAGAATTTCCAGCCTACCGGTCTGTTCCATGGTTTTCATAGTGGCCAGTTCCCACATCCCTATGAGCCAATTCCTTAAAATAAACTTGTGTGTGTGTGTGTGTGTGTGTGTGTGTGTGTGTGTGTCCCCTATTGGTTCTGTTTCTCTAGAAAACCCTGACTAATAATGCAACATGTGCCATAAATTTATGAGGAATGGATAGGATTTGTTGTGTGTAAGGGGAAAGATTAGGTTAGTAACTTTTCTGTCTGGGGAATATAAATTTGCAATATTTTTGAACTGGGGTGGGGGCAGGATAGATAATTACCAATTGTGGTCCCATCAGTCTCAATTGCACATTGCCTTAAAGTAGACCTACCTGAGACCACAATATCATACACACCTCTCAAGGAATCCAGTTCACTGAAAAAAGTAGGCAAAGTTATTTATTATTGTTTGGCACTTAGTGGATGCTACATGACATTTTTAGGTATGATTTATGCCCTCTCTCCAACTAGATAATTAGCTTTCCTAAGTCCTCTCAGCATATAGCCTGCCATTCTAAACACAGAGGTGCTCAATAAATATTGGTCATATTGAATTGAGTAAAATCTCTTCCCATGGACCCTAGATTGCTCCATTAGAGTATATAGTTGGCCCTCTATAATCATATGTTTTGAATCTGCAGATTCAACCAATCATGGATCAAAAATATTCACAAAAAAGTTACATTGTTGCTGACGTGTACTATGTAGTTAGGCCTACAATGATTGCATCTGTATTGAATACGTACAGACTTAGTTTTCTTGTCATTAGTCGCTAAACAATACAGTATAACAACCATTTACATAGCATTTGTATTGCATTAGGTGTTATAAGTAATCTATAGATGATTTAAAATACATCAGAGAATGTGTGTAGATTATACAAAAATTTTATATAACAGATTTTTATATGTCATTTTATATAACATATTTTTTCAGCATCCATGGAGTTTTGCTATCTGCAAGGGTCCTGAAACCAATCTCCCATGGATAACCAAGGAATAACTATATTAAATTCCCACAAATGGCAGCATTTCTAGGGACACCCAAGGGGATTGCAGATTGTTTAGAAACCGCTATTTCTTCACCTATCTCTGTCCTCCACACACATTACTAAATCCCGTTCTTGCTCCTTGATCCCCTCTGTACCTGGCACCATGCCCAACATTTAGTCAACAATTACCAAGGACCAATGGGACACAGAGCTGATGCCTGTGGGAGAGGAAATGAACAGAACTCCAGCCTCTTGGTTTTTTGGCCTCTAACTCCAATGGTCACTTTCTCCACTTCACCTTGGCTGTCTGTTCCCACAGGCATGGCCTCAAGCCTATCTTCACCATTAACCACACCATCTCCACATTCTCTATTTCAAACATCCTGCTCATTATTGCCCACCACCTCCTCACCTCCTGATCTACTCACTCAAGTTTCTCCACTCCAGCTGTACTCCAAACTCACAAGGCCCCCTAATCCCCAATACACATGTACATATGCATGTGCGTGCACACACACCCACAGACACACACACACACCATACAAAGAGCCACTCTATCAGAACTACAGGCCAATATCCCAGATGAACATAGATGCTAAAATACTCAACAAAATTTTAGCAAATTGGATCCAGCAATACATTAAAAAGATCATACCCCATGACCAAGTGGGATTTATTCCAGGGATATAAGGCTGATACAATATTTGCAAATCAATAAATGTGATACATCACATAAAGAGATTGCAAGCAAAAATCATATGATCATATCAATTGATTCAGAAAAAGCATTCAACAAAATACAACACCCTTTTTTGATTGATTGATTGATTGATTGATTTAAAATATATTTTTACTAGAGGGCCAGTGCACAGAATCATGCACTAGTGGGGTCCCTCGGCCTGGCCTGAGCCCTCTAGCAATCCAGGACCCCTCGGGGAATGTCAGAGAACCGGTTACAGCCTGATCCCCACAAGCCAGGCAAGAGACCCGCACCGGGCCTCTAGTCCTATATGAGCCTAATATGCTAAATGTTCAGTCGACTGATTGGCCATTCAACCAATCAAAGCATAATATGCTAATGATATGCTAAGGCCGCTCAACCACTCGTTATGACGTGCACTGACCACCAGGGGGCAGATGTTCCAACTGGTAGGTTAGCTTGCTGCTGGAGTCTGGCCGATCTGGACTGAGCAAAATGGGCCGGACACACTCTGGAACCCTCCTGTGGTCCCTCCCCAGCTGGCCAACTTCCTGCATCTCTCCCGCCCCGATCATGCACCAGTGGAGTCCCTCAGCCTGGCCTGCTCCTTCTTGCAATCCAGGACCCCTCAGGGATGTTGGAGAGCTGGTTTCAGCCCAATACCGCAGGCCAGGCTGTGGGACCTCACTGGTGCACTGGGCCTCTAGCATGGAAATGAGATCTTTGGTTAATCTCTTCCCGCCCTCCCCCCTCCCTCCTTTTCTCTGAGATTCATCAGTCTGTTCCATGTTTCTATGCCTGTGGTTCCCGTTCCTGTGTTGAGCATCTGTCCCCTGGTGGTCAGTGCGTGTCATAGCTACTGGCCAGCTGGTCTGCCAGTCAGCAGGTTGGCTGGTCACTTAGACTTTTATATATATAGATTAATTTCATAGAGGAATGGAGAGGGAGAGATAGAAACATCAATGATGAGAGAGAATCATTGATCTGCTACCTCCTGCATGCCCCCTACTAGGGATTGAGCCCACAACCCCAATCATGTGCCTTGACCAGAATCGAACATGGGACCCTTCAGTCTGCAGGCCAACGCTCTAGCCACTGAGCCAAAACAATTAGGGCCAACACCCTTTTTTGATAAAAACCCTCAGCAAAGTGGGAATAGAGGGATTATATCTCAACATAATAAAAGCCTTATATGACAAGCCCTCAGCCAACATCATACTCAATGGGCAAAAACTAAAACCATTTTCCCTAAGAACAGGAACAAGACAGGGATGTCCACTTTCACCACTCTTGTTCACCATAGTACTGGAAGTCCTGGCAATTAGACAAGAAGAAGAAATAAAAGGCATCCAAATTGGAAAGAAGAAAGTAAAACTCTTATTATTCGCAGATGACATGATACTGTACATAGAAAACACTAAAGACTCCATAAAAAAACCTACTAGATTTAATAAATGAATTTGGCAATGTAGCAGAATACAAAACTAACACCAAAAATCCACACCATTTTTATACACCATTAGTGAACTCTCAGAAACAGAAACTAAAAAGCAATCCCATTTACCATTGAAAAAACAATTAAGATACTCAGCAATAAACTTAACCAATGAGGTAAAAGACCTGTACTCTGAAAAATACAGGAAGTTGGAAAAAGAGATAGAGGATGATATAAACAAGTGGAAGAATATACCATGTTCATGGATTGGTGGAATTAACATCATTAAAATGTCCATAGTACCCAAAACAACCTACAGATTCAATGCAATCCCTATTAAAATACCAACAGCATATTTCACAGACCTAGAACAAACACTCCAAAATTTTATATGGAACCAAAAAAAACAAAAACAAAAAAAAACCCTAAATAGCCGCAGCAATCTTGAGAAAGGAGAACAAAGTAGGAGAAATCAAAATACCAGATATCAATTTATACTACAAAACCACTCTGCTCAAAACAGCCTGGTACTGTCACAAGAATAGGCATATAGATCAGTGGAACAGAACAGAGAACCCAGAAATCAACCCAAGACACTGTGCTCAATTAATATTTGACAAAGGAGGCAAGAGAATACATTGGAACAGACAGTCTCTTCAATAATGGTGTTGGGAAAATTGGACAGGTACATACAAAGTAATAAAACTGGACTACCAATTTACATCATACATAAGAATAAACTCTAGCCAAAACCGGTTTGGCTCGGTGGATGGAGCGTCGGCCTGCGGACTGAAGGGTCCCGGGTTCGATTCCGGTCAAGGGCATGTACCTGGGTTGCGGGCACATCCCCGGTGGGAGATGTGCTGGAGGCAGCTGATAGATGTTTCTCTCTCATCGATGTTTCTAACTCTCTATCTCTCTCCCTTCCTCTCTGTAAAAAATCAATAAAATATATTTAAAAAAAATGAATAAACTCTAAATGAATAAAATACTTAAATGTAAGGCATGAAGCCATAAAAGTCCTAGAAGAAGCCATAGGCACCAAAATCTCAGACATCTCTCAGCAATATGTTTACTGCTACATATCCTAGAACAATGGAAACTGAGAAGAAAATAAACGAATGGGACTACATTAAAATAAAAGGCTTCTGCACTGCAAAAAAACCCATCAACAAAATAACTAGAGAGCGCAGTACATGGGAGAGCATATTTGCCAATGATTCATCCAATAAGGGGTTAACTCCAAAATATATAGGGAACTCATACAACTTAACAAAAGAAAGACAAACAATCCAATTAAAAAATGGGCAAAGGACCTAAATAGACACTTCTCCAAAGTGGACATACAGAAAGCCAATAGACATATGAAAAACGCTCAAAGTCACTAATCATCAGAGAGATGCAAATCAAAATGGCAATGAGATATCACCTCACATCTGTCAGAATGGCTATCATCAACAAATCGACAAACAACAGGTGTTGGCAAGGTTGTGTGGAAAAGAGAACCCTAATACACTGCTGGTGGGAATGCAGACTGGTGCAGCCATTATGGAAAACAGTATGGAGTTTCCTTAAAAAATTAAAAATGGAACTACTTATTTGACCCAGTGATCTCACTTCTAGCAATATATCCTAAGAAACCTGAAACACTCATCAGAAAGAATATATGCACCCATATGTTCATAGCAGCACAATTTACAATAGCTAAGATTTGGAAACAGCCTAAGTGCCCATTAACAGATGAGTGGATAAAAAAAAAACAGTGGTACATCTATACAATGGAATACTATGTGGCAGTAAAAGAGGAAGAACCCTTACCATTTGCAACAGCATGGATGGACCTGGATAATATTATGCTAAGTGAAATAAGCCAGTCTGAGAAAGATAAATATCACATAATCTCACTCATATGTGGAATCTAATGAACCAAATAAACTGATGAACAAAAATAGACCCAGAGACATAGAAGCATGGAATAGACTGTGGAACTCTGAGGGAAAGCAGGGGAGGGGACGGTGGAGCTCAGAGGGAAAGCGGGGGAGGTGGGGTGGGAAGAGATCAACTAATGAACTTGTATGTATATATGCATAACCTGGGGACACAGACAATTGGGTGGTGAGGGCCTGGGGGGCGTTGATTAGGGGAAGGATGGGAGCAGGCTGGAAGAGGTTAATAGGGGGAATAGGAGGACCTATGTAATACTTTTAACAATAAAAATTTAAAAAATAAATGAATAAATAAAAAATAATTTTTTAAAAAAGCAAAAACAAAGAGTTACTCTAGAGATTCTCTCCTTCCCCAGCATAGAGCCCAAGGTCCAGCACTCTAGCTCCTCTCCTACAAACATCCTTGGTCCCTTCTCTCTTTCCCACTATTGAATTCACCTGGAAAAACTCCAACCCTAATTAAACCAACTGTCTTCCTACTTCATGCCTGTACACCAGCAGCAGAAATCAGATGAAGATAATTAGACAATCCTTATCCTTGTTTTTTACTTTAAATTTATGATTTAAAGTAAAGGGACCCTACATCCCCTTACAAATCCAGTCCCTTCTCCTCAAGGAGACTATTAGATAACTTCTCTCCCTCCTCAAACCTTCAAGAGCTTTCTCTTGGATTATAAAGTACTGCATTTTAATATACTAGAGGCCCAGTGCATGAAATCCATGCACAGGTCCCTAGGCCTGGCCGGTGATCAGGGTCAATCGGGGCCTTCCTTCCCCCTGCTGCTGACTGCCAGCCAGGGCCTTCCTTCATTCCGCGCCACCCCCTGGTGGTCAGCGCAGGTCATAACGAGCAGTCGAATTCCCAGTGGTGGAACTCCTGAGGGGACAATTTGCATGTTAGCCTTTTATTATATAGGACTAGGGGCCTGGTGCATGAAATTTGTGCACTGGGGGGGTGTCCCTCAGCCCAGCCTGCCCCCTCTCACATACTGGGAGCCCTCAGGGGATGTCCTAGTGATGGCTTAGGCCCTCTCCCTGCTCCCCTTGGGGATAGGGCCTAAGCTGCAGTCTGGCCTCCCTTTGTGGGAGGTGACCGGGCTGATCAGGAGAAGGCACCAGCCCCATCACCCCGCTGCTGCAGCCACTGCCAGTCACTGCAGCCACCAAGGTGTTTTCATCAACACGGACTCCAGTCCTTTCACCATGAAAAAATGACAACTTTCTTTAGGCATTTTCAAGATGTGTCTTTCATATAATAATAATTTCTTTATTATTATTTTTTTATCCTCACCTAAGGATATGTTTCCATTGATTTTTAGAGAATGTGGAAGAGAAAGGAAAGACAGAGAGAAACATCAAAGTGAGAGGAACACTTTGATTGGTTGCCTCCTGCATGAGCCCTGACCTGGGCCCCGGACAGGGAGGAGCCTGCAACCTAGGTACATGCCCTTGGTCAGAATTGAACTCAGACCCTGCCATCGGCAGGCCAAGGCATTATCTACTGAGCCAAACCGGCTAGGGCAGGATATGACATTTCTTAGCCCTCCAGCAGCGGACCTTTGTTTTTTTCACCAGGAGTGTGGTGAAAAACCCTAGATCACCTTTTTGGATTCTTATTACCAAGTTACTAAGAATATTACCAGTGGCATACAGGGAGCTTAACCCATGAGGGGTCAGAAAAGAAGTTTCCTCTGTAGTTCACACCAATCACCGGCTTGGCCTCCCCCCGCCCCACCCCAGGCCTGATGGCTCCACCAGAGGTGTCAGGCCTGGGCAGGGGACCCCCATCTTCCCCCATCACTGGCTCCGCCCCCTGCCCAGGCCTGATGCCTTTGGCCCAGGTGTCAGGCCTGGGCAGGGAACCCCCATCTTCCCCCAATCACCGGCTTCTGGGGGGCTTCCGGGGCTTCTGGGGCTGGCCTGCGGCCAGGATGACAGCTCGCGCTGGTGGCTGCGCTGTCCCGCCCTGCCTGCAGTATGCAAATTAGCGCCATCTTTGTTGGTGGCTAATTTGCATATCATGCTGATTAGCCAATGGGAGGCATATCGAAAGTACGGACAATTACCATGTTTGTCTATTATTAGATAGGATTAGTTTTACAGGCTTCCCAGAGCACCCAACATTCCCACACACAAGGGTGGCCAGTCATCTAATTGAACAGTATTTCTGAATATGTCTGTGACAGTATTTCAATGGTTAGCCTTTGAATTGGTGACTGAGTAGAGCAGCTGGCCCTCAGTGTGGGTGATCATCATCCAATCTGCTGAGGGGCCTGAGCTGGGATGTTGATCTTCTCTTGCCCTCAGTACTCCTGGTTCTCAGGCCTTCAGACTCAAACTGGGATCTACATTTCCCAGTAGATCGATTGCCCCTCCAGCTCTCAGGCCTTTGAATTACACCTCCAGATATATATATTTTATTGGTTCTGTTTCCCTGGAAAACTCTGACCAATAGAGTTAGGTCATTGTAACTGCCTCGGGACCGGTCTCCATGCTGCCAATCTTGCTCCTCACAATCCATTTTCTACACAGCATCTGGAGTGATCTTTTTATTTCATAAATATAATTATATCACTTTCCAGCATAAGCTCTCCAAACATTATGATTGGAATTACATTATGATTAGAATAAAATCTAAAGTCTTTCAAGTCCCTACATAATTCATCCTGTGCTTGCCTCTCCAAGTCTATCTCCTTCAACTCTCCGCTTGTTGCCCTCTCCTCCAGCCACACTTGATTATTTTGGCCCATAAACACTTTAAGCTAATTCCCATCACAGGGCAGCCTTGCTGCCTATAATCTTTCCTCAGATTTTCACATAACTGCATGTTTCTCATCACTCAGGGGTCATGGTTTCTGTAGTATCCTTGCCCTTTCATGCATCCATGCCTTATATGGAGACATTCCTACCTCTTAGCGTGCCTTCCCTACCCTCCCATCCCTTCGCAGACCCACAGCCTTGATGTCAACATCAGTCAGAATTACTCATCCCCTAGCAATGGCTAACTGTGGTTACAATTGTACAGTAATAAAATCCATTCACTCAAATGAACTTTACTGGTCACTCCTATATTCAGGGCACTAGGCTAGATAAAAAGGATTATAAAAATGAGTTAAGACCAGCTCACTGACCTTAGTGGGAGGACAACAAAGAGAAAAAGGAAGGAAACTGAAACTACTATGGTCTATTAAGTGCTTGGCATTTTTCTGGTTATTTAACAAGGACCATTTAACTTAATCCTCTCAATAACCCTATGAGATAAATATTTTGCCTCTAATTTACAAATAAGGAAACTGAGACACAAAGTTTCCGCAACTTGTCAAAGGTCACATAGCTAGTAAGTGGTAGGGATGGGTTGCAAACCTAGATGTATTGGCTTCCAACACTAATAGAGCTTGCAGGGTTTACAACGTGGCTGGGAAAAACACACATGTAAAGCATTTAGCGCAGTTATTTGGCACACAGTAAGAGCTTAATACTCACTATAGCAGCAACAACGACCCAGCACATTTAGAACAAAACCCAAAGTCTTTACCACAATGCCCTTCATTCACATTACTCCTACCCTCCTAGCCTCCTTTTATCTCTTCAAATTCGTCATGTCCATTTCTGTCTCTAGGCCTTTGTACTTGCTTGCATTTCTAGCTGGAATACTCTTTCCACATGTAGTCCATGTCTTACTCCCCCAGTCATTCAAGTCTTCCCTCTCCTGTCACCTTGAAAAGGCTTCCCAGAGCACCCAGCATTCCCACACACTCTGTTGTCCCCTTACCCAGCTTTATTTTTATAGCACTTTTCCGTTTAGATTGTAGATTTTCTGACTTATTTATTTATATATTTATCTGTGTATTGGTTTATATTATACTAGAAGGTAAGCTCCATAAGGGCAGAATCTTTCTGTGTGTTATCACATTTCCTCAGAAACTAGAACACTTGAATCATAGTAGGTGCTCAATCAACATTTTTGATAAAAAAATAAAACTAATGTATTATAATGCAATACTTCATCATTTTGAGATTAAGTATTGTGTCCCATTTTGAGAATATTTATTATCTAGTATTAAAATCATCAATGAAGGTGGTTTATTTTTTCTGGAGCAGTCATGGAGGCAGTACTGCCTACAACTTTGAGAAATGGGTAGTGTTAGAGAAAAGAGTGACTATGATGCCTCAACAGTAAGGGGGAAAGTCACTGCAGGAACTAGTTGAGGAGAAGACACTGGGACAACCGATGGTGCTTAGAGCTAGAAGGTACCTACAGCTCATCTAGTAGACAAATGCCATCATTTTCAGCTGAGGAAAAAGAAACTGAGATTGACTCAGTGACCCACCCAGGTGGACAGAACCAAGACCTAAGACTGAGACTCTACATTTTCACTGATGTTGCTCTTTTATTTGCAAAGTGCCTTCTAGATTCTTGAACTCAATTTTACACAACTAGCTCTAATTGGTCTAAAAGTTAATTCCATGCTCATTACCAGAGATTGGTTCAGAAACTTTGGCCCAAGTCAATCAGCACAAGGCATTCAGTCACAGGTATTGGTTTATACATGAGCATGTAATAAAATCTGAGGTCAGTGAGATGTGAGAAGTTTGTTGAGGGATTCTTGGAAAGTTCCCTCACTCTTCACAAAGGACCACAGGAAAAGATTGGATATTGTCCTATGTAGCTGTGAGGTCCACATATCTTGTAGTCTTCATGACACCCGCCTGAGGATGAATCTGACATATGGAGGAGGGTAAAGCCAAGAGAATCTAAGAGAAATGGAACCAGAGCCCTGACTCATACCTGGTCCCACCAACCTGTGGTCTTTTTCCAATACTATGAGTTACCGAATCTCTATATTTTTCAAGCCACTTCTATCGGGTGTTCTGCTGCTTGAAGCTGAAAATATGCCATCTGATAGAGCAGCTAGGTTGCCTCATCACTAAAACGGGTATAATAATAACAACTGTATGATAGTCATAAGCATTAAATTAAATAGTGTATGTAAAATGTTTAGTATAATGCCTGTCACATCATAAACACAAATCAAATGTTATTCTTACTCTTATTGCCAGGAATTTTAGCAAAATGAAAAAATCAATTGTGGAGTTAAATAAATTTGACAACCCGGCAATGGAATGTCTTCTTTCCCTGATATAAAATTATATGGAGGTATTATATAATGGGAAATGTCCAATAATTCCTGAGTAAAATGTAAATTGTTACGTTCACTGTTTTTCTTTTTTTCCCATTTTAAAATATTTCCTTTTTACCAACCTCTCCCTATTTCTCTCTCACACATACCCCCACCCAGCTTCTGATAGCCACTTTTCTACTCTGTTTCTATGAGTTCAATTTTTTTAGTGCCTGCTAAATTAAAAGACCGGCAGCTGCTTTTAAGGTTTGCAGATAAACTTCTTTCAAGAGAGAAATGAATGATGGGCGATTTTGCCTGCTCACTCTGCCCTGAGCCCTGGGGGAGAGGCACAATGAGTGCTCGGGCTCTGAAGAACGGCTTCTTTGTGCCCTAACTGGTTTGGCTCAGCGGATAGAGCATCGGCCTGCAGACTGAAAGGTCCCAGATTCGATTCTGGTCAAGGGCATGCACCTTGGTTGTGGGCACATGCCCAGTAGGAGGTGTGCAGGAGGCAGCTGATCGATGTTTCTGACTCCCTGTCCCTCTCCCTTTCCTGTTCTGTAAAAAATCAATAAAATATATATATTTTAAAAGAACTGCTTCTTTGTTTGCCATAGTCTTGTGTGTCTTGTGGACACCAGCCTCCTTGGGTTTCAGAACCAAGTGTATTCAGGAGCCTGTCCCTCTGATAATAGCCTGAAAAATTGGAGTGCTAGATGTGGGGTCAAAATCTTCTGTTCTTCAGGGAGATGCTAGGAGTTGTGGGTGCCCTCCCAATTGTAAGACAATTTTTCCCATTCCTCCAATGTGTAAGAGTTGCTCAGCTAGTTTCTGGATCTCTTTCAGAGAGAATTGCTCCATGTATAGCTGTACATTTGGTGCATGCAGGGGTGGAGAGTTCCAACAGCTCCTATGTTGCCATCTGGTTGCTGCAGAATAATACCCTAAAAGGCTTTCTCTGACTTTTCACTAAAGTAGGAGGCTGAGTATCCTGTTTGCTGATGAATGAGGATGAGCAAAAGCTTCACTTTAATTTTTTAAAAATTGAGTTGCATACTGAGGAACAAGACAAGAAAGAATATTGGATGGGGGTAAGAATAAAGAAATGATCCCTGTCCACTTCCACCCAAAAACTGAAATTAATTGAAATATTATATCTTGCCAATAAATTGAATCTGCTCTCTAGCTTTGCCCTTTCTCCTTTTCCTTCCCACCTCTCCTTATTTCAAATACTGCTGTCAAATTTCCTAGATTTATTCATTAACAGTACACAGTATACATAGGCTTCTTTCATAGGATGCTTAACAGCTTAAAGCACAGATTGGACTCAATTTGAAGACTAAAGCCGTGTGTGTGTGTGTGTGTGTGTGTGTGTGTGTGTGTGTGTACAGAGGGGTTTATCTAAACCAGCCGTGGGCAAACTACGGCCCGCGGGCCAGATCCGGCCCGTTTGAAGTGAATAAAACTAAAAAAAAAAAAAAAAAGACCGTACCCTTTTATGTAATGATGTTTACTTTGAATTTATATTAGTTCACACAAACACTCCATCCATGCTTTTGTTCCGGCCCTCCGGTCCAGTTTAAGAACCCATTGTGGCCCTCGAGTCAAAAAGTTTTCCCACCCCTGATCTAAACACTAAGGCAACAAAAATTATCATGATTAGAGAAAATTGAGATAGAAGGAAAATTACAGGTTATGTCACCATTCTCAACATCACTCTTTCCTTTAATGGACCCTCACATTTGTTGACCTACCTAGGGGTAAATGCTTATAATGTGGCATTTTGGTCTTTTCTAGGAGCCTGAGAATAGCACTTGCAGCCCACAAATATTTTTTCATTTTTAATCTTATTTTCTTTTCTTAATTTTACATACCTACCCCAGAAGTTGTTAGACCTTTTTGTTTATTCCAAGGTCTCCTGAGGCTTCACGGGATCTTTGGCTCTACCACAAAGCAAATAAACCAGCATAAAAGTTCACGTGGCCAGGCTCCCCACCCACCAGACAGGGTGTTGGCACCAGGGACTCCCTGGTCGGCCTAAAGCATAGGACATGGAGGCCAATACCCTTCCCCATTTACATCCTTTCCCTTCCCCATTCTTTCCTCATTCACATCATTTTCCCATTTACATCCTGTCCCCGTTCACATCCTCCATGTCCTCTGAGCTGAAGACCTCCTCCCCCAGGAGTTCATTAAGATAGAGTCCTGGGTGACTTTCAATATTTCCAAAAAATGAATGAAAACTGTAACAATCACATGGGCCTCACAAGATAAAATGTCAGTCATCTCATTAAACAGGTAAGTTTAGTGCTCACTTTGGCAGTACATACACTAAAATTGGAATGAGTAAGGTTAATGGTTAGTCACCATCTCTGTAGGTATTCTGTGGGCTAGTAGCTTCCATAATTTGAGCACCAACTCAAAGTTTTTCTGTTTTGCTCCTAATCTGTATATGATCCAAGTTTCACTGAGCCCTGTTCCCACCTATTAATCAGGACCACAATCTTGAGTACAAGGCCCCCAAAATATTTTCATGAATCCCAGGGGTGTCGCACAGAGGTTCAAATCTTATTAGCCATTTTCCAGTCTCTTCATCTGCTCCAACTCCCTCTGCTGATCATGGTCATGTCTTCAGGGCCAGCTGCCCCGAGGGTCACCTCCTTCAGGAACAGCCACCAGGCACTGGGGGCTTTGCTGTGCTGAGTGTTATGCCCAGATTTCAGGATCCCCAAAAGACCACCAGGGAGCCAGCCATGTCTGATGCAAAAGCAAAGAGTCTTTTATTCAAACCTGGGCTTGGCTCCCCTACCCTCCTTACTGGCACAGCAGCAAGTGGCAGAGAGTGGGCCAGCCCTGTGGGGAGAGAGGTTTTATAGTAAGGGGAGGAGAGAGGACTGTGGGCCCTGCCAATTGGCCAGGCTCAAGTCGGTATCTCGTTACACAGGATGTGGTC
>NW_005356437.1:2268506-2268908 GCF_000412655.1 Myotis brandtii
GTGGCTAGCAGAGGCTTGGGCTTCCGGGAAGAAGCCTTGCTGAGCACATGGCTGCCCAAAGATGGAGGATCCAGGGTAAGATGGAGGGCGTAGTCCTCGCCCTTTCATTCAGCCCTTTGTCTTGGAACTTCCGACTCAATCATGAGACGGACTGCATTTCTATTTCACGGTTGCTAGAGGCCCATACTGGGCACACAGAACTATCAACTGAACTATCCCTATACACTTAACAAATGGTCCGGTGGAAGGGAAAGAAACCATTTTAGCTTTAACAACTTCTATTGAAATAGGATCTTTCTTCTTAAAATTCCTCTATGGCTATCAAAAAGCCAAATCAAGATTAATTTATCTACTGTATTCAATTTGGCCTGATGTTTGCATAAACACAACAAGAATGGTAAC
>NW_005356437.1:2273788-2275867 GCF_000412655.1 Myotis brandtii
GCCAGCCCTGTGGGGAGAGAGGTTTTATAGTAAGGGGAGGAGAGAGGACTGTGGGCCCTGCCGATTGGCCAGGTGCAAGTTGGTATCTCGTTACACAAGATGTGGTCGTATCTATGGCACGCACTTCCCTTGATTGTCATTGGTCAGTTCAAAGAAGTCCTGGGTGTGGCTAGCAGAGGCTTGGGCTTCCGGGAAGAAGCCTTGCTGAGCACATGGCTACCCAAAGATGGAGGATCCAGGGTAAGATGGAGGGCGTAGTCCTCGCCCTTTCACTGAGCAGTGCGGTGGGCTTTGGCAAAAAATGTGGATAACGTGTCTGCTTTTACACAATGTGCTGTTAGAGGGATACCAAATGTCACTGTTCATAACCCAACATCTTAAAGTTTTTAGTGAAACAGTTCTTTCTGTTGGTACTTAGTGTTCACTTCCCCTCCAGTCCCGCCTTCATCTCTATCATTTCATCAGACCTGGATATGGGAGGCAATGTCACAGGACAGACAATAGTGGGCAACCAGGTCAAATATGTGTTCAAATACAGAAGGACTTAATAGAAAGGTTCCATTTGCTGAAACCCCACAGCTGACAAGTATAATCAGGCATGTATTCTAGGTCCTTGCTTCTCAGTCTGTTGGACCAGAAGCAGCTACATGGCCTGGGAGCTTGTGAGAAAGACAGAATGCAGGCTCCACCCGACCTACTGAGCCGGGGCTGCAGCAGCAGGTGATGCTTTCTCACGTTACTATTGGAGATGCTCTCCTCCAGGCACTAGCTTAAGGAGAGGTTTGCTGGCTGCAGATGAGAAGGGGAGGGTCCACATGCCTCAGTGGCTCCGCCTGAATCCTGATGCAAGAAAAGAACTGAGTCATAATAACCTCCTGCCTGAGGGCCTGGCTACCAGCTGGAGCAGGCCAGGAAGCCCTCATTCAGGGTCCCCATGACGAGGATGGCAGGGACCCTCTCAGGTCTGTCTCCTGGCTCAGGAGGGTAATTATTTAAAAAATAAGTATCAAAATACAAAATGGGGTAAAAGTAGATTTACAGTTGTTCATATGGAAAATAATAGAGTAATAAATAAATAATAATAATACAATAATAAACTCTGTGTTTTGCATACTGACAAGTGTGAACTTACTTTTGCCCCATTTTGTATTTTGATACTTATTTTTTAAATTTGTGAAGTGGACTCTGAACAGCATTATGGGTTTCTACCACTTCCTTGGGCAAGTTCCTTAATCAATTATTGGCTCAATTTTTTTCATCTGAAAATAAGAATTGTCTATGAAAGAAATGTCTAAACCTGTAGGGCAGGGGTAGGGAATGCCCCGGCCCATGGGCATATAAAGCCTGCGAAATCATTTGGTCTTGCCCTGCCAAGGTATTAGGGGTGAGTTAATTAAATGTTTGACCAAATATAGCAGGCTAATTTTTAAGTTGATAGTTTTGTATGGCCCTCGAATGAGGTTAGACATATCTAAATGGGCCTTGGCAGAAAAAAGGTTCCCCACCCCTGCTATAGGGAATTTTTATGAGTTTACTAGTGGCCTGGTGCACAGATTTGTGCACATTGAAAGAAAATTAATTAGGAGAAATATATTAATATCACTATTCGCCCCTTCTCTATAATAGAAATGTCAACCAAATTCATAATCAACAGTGACAGATCAAAACACACACATGTGATTGGCGCCAGCGAGAGCTTTCTATCTATTGTGCATGTGAACATCAACTTAGCCTTTTATAGATATAGAATAAACTTGCTTAATTAGATCTGCTTTTTCCAGCCCAGTGAAGCACCCCAACTTATCTTTCAGGTAATTGTCAGTAACACAGCAGTAAATATAAACCTGAAGCAGAGTATTATTGTAGATCAAGCAGGGAGAACAAAGGGTAAAATATTTAACTGCAGCAGTGTTTGACTATATTCTGTACAGTGAGAAAACCTGAAGTCATTTTCTTTTCTTTTCTTTTCTTTTTTAATAAATCTTTATCATTCAGATTATTACAGATGTTCCTCTTTTTTTGCCGCATAGTTCCCCTCCACCTGGTTCCCACCCCACCCCACCCCGTGCCCTTACCCCC
>NW_005356437.1:2276590-2277871 GCF_000412655.1 Myotis brandtii
TTTGGATTCTTTTTGCTTTTTGCTTTTCAGGATGGGTGTTTTTTGCTTCTTCGTATTTCAAATCTTTGACTTGATTCTTGGGATCCTCTAGTCTGCTGTTGGATCTCTGTATATTATTCTTAAGTTCAGTCGGTGTATGTTTAATTTCTGACTGGTCCTTTTCCATTTTTTTGGCATTCTCATTAAGATCCTTGAAGGTCACACTAAGTTCCTTGGAGGTTCGTAGAAGACTCTTGAGTAACCTTATAACTGTGGTTTTGAACTCTATGTCCAGTAGTTTGCTTTCCTCCATTTCTTTAATTTGTGACATGTTTCTTTGTCTCTGCATTTTGGCTGACTGGGAGGACCTGCTGTGTTTATAGTAGAAGAACTGCTGTGCTGGAGACACCCTTATGGGGTAGGACTTGCTTCAGTGGGGCTTTGGTGCTCACTGAGTCTGCCTCTTGAGTGTGTCCCTTATGGATGTGAGAAGTTGAAATCTTGTATCTGACCACTGGGTACCCTGGCTCCTGGATCTCCAAGTCAACCACTGTGTGAGTCCACCCAGCAGGAGTTACAGCGATATCAGCAGAGTTCTCCTCTTTGTTTGGGGTTTGGAAGTTTTGGAGCTCTCTGACCCAGCTGCAGTTTTTTTAGGTTAGGTTGCAAAAGGGTAGGCGGTTCCTTTGTCCTGTTTGGGTGGGGATGTAAATTGAGTGGGGTGGGGTCTCAGAGAATCACCAGGGCGGAGCAAACAGCAATGGCTGTCGTCAGCCATCTCCTCGACTCCTCGTGTCTCTGCGTCTCCACGTCTCCGCGTCCCCGAGTCCTCGAGTCCTGCACCCCCACAGTAACAATGATCCCTGTGAGCAGCTCTGTAAGGAAGCCACCCTCGCTTTCCGACCTGCTGCAAGACAGTCCAGTTCCTCCCCGTAGGAGTATGGGTCCCCAGAGTCTTGCCGTAAATGAGTTCAGTGCATTCGAGAGCTTGTATCCCCTTCCAATTGAAAAAAACCGCATACCCAGGTGCAGCCCGTCTTGCACACACCTCCATACCTCTGCTTTTGGCGCCAATGCACCTCCTACCCAGTCTCAATGCGCTTTTTTCTTTCCTTCTAGTTGTAGAAATTCCATTCAGCTAGCTTCCCCGTGGTTCTGGATGATAGCTGTTTTGTCTTTTAGTTGTAGGTTGTTGTTTTTTAATTTTTTATTGCTTAAAGTATTACAAAGAGTATTACATAGGTCTCCTTTTTTTCTCTCCTTGACATTCCCCTGGCCTCCCCTACCCCCCAGTGTCTTATG
>NW_005356437.1:2281808-2282783 GCF_000412655.1 Myotis brandtii
TTGGTTAAAGTGGAAAACATTTGCACCTGGCTATAAAGCAAGTCATGTTCCTGGGCTGAAGAAACTCCAAGGAGGCTAGTCACTAGGGAGAGGAAACCGAGTGTTGCTACTTGATGTCATTACCCAGTGCCCACAGCCATCATTTCCAGGCTGGGCTGAGCTGTGAGCCACATTTTGTGCCATGGGGTCTCATCAGCGTTGGCTCTGGGGTGGTGGCAGGGCCTGTGTCCCACTCGGGGGAAGTCAAGTGTAGCTTTGTTGGCACCAGGTCCACAGTACCCTTTCTTTGTAAATGGCCAGTGTGCGTCACGGCAGCTCCTGTGTTGAGCATCTGCTCCCTATTGGTCAGTGTGCATCATAGCAACTGGTCGGATGGTCATAGGAATACTTAGCATATTAGCCTTTTATATATATACTAGAGGCCCGGTGCACAAAAATTTGTGCACTCGGGGGGGAGGGGAGGTCCCTCACCCCGGCCTGTGCCCTCTCGCAGTCTGGGACCCCTTGGGAGATAACAACCTGCTGGCTTAGGCCTGGCCGATTGGGTTGGGGCACCGCCCCCTGTCACACTCAAGGCAGGGTCGATGGGGAGGTTGCGGCGCCACCCCCTGTCACTCACAGAGCAGCAGCCATCAGGGGGGTTAGGGCTCCGTACCCTGTCATGCACAGAGCAAGGTCGATCAGGGGGTTGGGGAGCTCCCCCCTGTCACACACAGAGCAGGGCCCATCAGGGGGTTGAGGAGCTCCCCCCTGTCACTCACAGAGTAGGGCCAATAGGGGAGTTGGGGCACCGCCCCCTGTCACACACAGAGCAGGGCGGATCAGGGGGTTGGGGCGCCTTCCCCTGTCACGAACAGAGCAGGGCAGATAGGGAGGTTGTGGCCCCGCCCCCTGTCACACACAGAGCCTCAGGGTGATCAGGGGGTTTTGTCGCTGCCCCCTGACATGCTGATCCCGGTGCCGGGAGGCATATTA
>NW_005356437.1:2283335-2325836 GCF_000412655.1 Myotis brandtii
GAGGGGCTGAGGGCTGTTTTCAGGCTGGTGGGTGACTGAAGCTCCCAACCTGTCCTTTTTTTCTTTTTTTTTTATTCTGGGCCAGCTTTAGCTCTGAGGCTTGGCTCCAGCTCTGAGGCCTCGGCTGCTGAAAGCAGGTATCTGGTTTGTTTGGGTTCTATAATCGAAACACTGTTTCAACTCCAGCTCTGAGATCCCAGCTGGCTGATAGCAGGTTACTGGGGTTTTGTTTAGCTTCTATATTTGTAACAATGTTTCAAACTGCAAGCTCAGAGGCCGGCAGCAGCCGGCGGGGAACGTTGGAGTCCGCTGTCACTGGAGCAAGCAAGCCTCATGTTTGCTTCAGTGCCTGGTTGCAGGCCGCCAACTTGGCTGGCAGTTAATTTGCATATCGCCCTGATTAGCCAATGGGAAGGGTAGCGGAGGTACGGCTAATTACCATGTTTCTCTTTTATTAGATAGGATAGATAGATTTGAGCCAAACTGACAATTGCCAGGAAGCAAAATCTCAACAGATTGAGAAAACCCTCTGGAGAATGGCAGTTTTGTAGTTTATTTTATACATTACCATCAAAAGAGGAGATGTAAGGAGAGTTACATAAAATTCATTGGTGGTGGATTAGGGAAGCAGAAGAAAGCAAAATGGGGCAATCTCTAAGATTGGATAAGGTGACAAATACTACTTTTACATTGGTGGATATAGCATAGTTAACAATTAACACTTAAAGCAAGTAGAGATGGTATTTGGCCAACAAGATAACCATTAGGGGCTTCCATATTCTCTGATCTAGTGGAAGATTGTGCCCTGAGGGGTCTGGAAAAAGGGGGATTACTCTGAAATTACACAAGTATGTTACTGTAGATGCAAAAAGACAATAGAGAGTCTCAGTTAAGTTAAAGATTGACCTTCATCAAGGAAGATACCAGCCTAGGACATGATTGCCCACCATGATTCACTTTCAGTTAAGTTTTAGGTCTCTGAGTTTGTAAGGCCTGCCATGTAGGCCTCCCCTGAGCTTGTCAGGTTTAGTATGTGGCCTCTTTTTTTGTCCATAGGATTACAGTGTCAATCTTCTGAGGTTGTGTGAGGACTGAATAGGTTAATCTTTGCAGAGTGTGAAAACAATGTCTGGCACTTAGTGCTACATAGGTTAGCTATTATTTTTTTTATTTCAGGAAAGGTAGAAGACCTTCTTCGGGGCTTTATTTTATCCTTATAAAACATTAACATTTAACCAGAAAACTTACTCCCCATAGTCTATCTGCATACCTAAATTTTTTGCCAGAATTTAAATTATTTGCACAATTTTCAAATTGTACAAGCTTCACTGGCTTTAGGTCCAACATCTGAAGCTGTTATAGTCTGGCTGGTGAATAAATTAGCATGTGAGTGTTGAGTTACTGGAATAAAATAGTCAACTCCTAGCCTGAGGGAAAAGAAAGGACAGAGTTTCCTCCTTCAGAGAGGAAAGCACAAAAGGGACCACTCCTACGGGAAAAACAATGCAGAGCATTTTGTACTTTCCTCAAGAGAGATGTTTGTATCTTCCTTAACAGGAAGAGAAAGAGAGGGAGAGACTTAGAGGGACTTAGAGCAGGGAACCAAAAGAAAAACACATTTTTGCAACATACACGTACCAGAAAGGCAAATAATTATGCCACTTTGGTTGACATAGAGGCTGTCAATAAGCTTCCCAAGGGAGGAAGAGCCCTAAAACTATAAAATACAAATTACTGGAGTTCAGACCAGCACATCCTGCCTGAAGCCAAGGGCATCAAAGAGGAGAAATCAGCAAGTCCTGGCACACCAGTCTCTACCAGCCCGAGGTGGGGGCAGGGAGGAGGATCTGGGCTGCACTGTGGAGGGAAAGTGGGTTTGGTTTGCTGGGCAGGTGTGTCCTAAGCCAGAGCTGTGGGAGTTGGGGAAGATGGCACTAAGGCCAGGGCGAGGAGCAGTTCTACCCTCTCGCAATAGGATGTGTCTGGATCTGGGGCACTCCTCACTGTGAGAACAGGCCTTTTCTCAAATCAGTTGGATTTCCAACCATCAAGTATGAGCTGTAACTTTAGAATTCCAAGGAAAAAACTAAGTGAATTCTCAAGGTCTCAATCATCTTCTCTGTAGCTTTTGAGATTTGCTTTTTTTTTTTTCTTTTCCCATTGCTTTCCTTAGAAACCTGCCTTGGTGTCCTGTCCAGTTTGGGAAATGGACAACATCCCCTACTTTGGAATCTCTCAGATTAATTTTGGAATAGAAAAAGGACTGACCTTGTGTCACTAGATGACAGAAACTTGGTTCCACCGAAGAACCAGCTGTTATTCTCCTTTTGTTATTTACTGACCTTTATGGCAGGTGATGAAAGAAAAATCCACCTTGAGAGAAGTTGACACTGAGGCTAGTATCTTCTACCTGGAATGCTTCTCTTCCTCTTCGCATGTCTGATTTCTTCTTCATTCTTTAGATTTCTCTCAATTTAAATATCACCTTCCCAGAATGGCCTTCCCTGTCACCCCCTGTGACAGGTGATGGCTGGGCCATCATCCCCAGATGTGGTAAAATACTATTCTAGATGTTTCTCTGAAGTTGATCCCAGTGAACCCGCATGAGCCACCCTGGACTTGTAGCAGGTTTGAGGTCAAGTGCCTCTTCAGTTGTCTTCCTAAAAATTTTATGTTGCTTTTCCCATTATTTATCTGTGTTCAAATGGAATGTAATCTCTGAGTTCTGAGAATCCCTTGGGAAGTACTTGGAAGTTTTCTAATGCTAAGTATGAGAAAGGTTATTCTAATGCTAAGTATGCTTTCCATCATCCCTCTTTCTGAGAGTTTATTCCAATGCACACTAAAACAGAGATTCTAATGACAGCATGCAGGCGAACATTGCTTTGTAAATATGCTCCTGATATGGGGAGGAGTGCTTTAGATGTATCTGTAATGTATGAGGAATTTTTTTCTTTACAATAAGAAAGCATTTGGGTACTGTGCAATAAAGGATTATTTCAGCAAGTCTGGGTTGCCAAACACTGCACACCTCACAAAAAAGGTTTGGACCTTGCCTAGTTCCTTGGAGATAACCTCTAAATCATTGGAATGCACTGCCTGATAAAAGTACCTTTGTTTACCTAAGAGTATTGAACCACACATGATAGTCAATGCTAACAATGTGACCTGATAAGGGCCCTGGATTACATAGTATCATAGGATTGGAGTTAGGTCAACCACACAGGCAGTCAGCCATGCCTATGTAAATGAATTACAATAAAAATCCTGGACACCAAGGTTCAGGTGAGCCTCCCTTATTGGCAATATTTTATATGCATTGCCACACATTGTTGTATGGAGAATTAAGCATTGTCCATATGACCCCACTGGTAAAGGACAGCTGGATGCTTGTGCCTGGTCTCTCCTCGACTACATTCTATGCCCAGTTTCTGTTGTTGGTTTTAATCTGTGTCTTTTCACTATAATAAACCATAGCCGTGATTTTAACAGCTTTGCTCGTTTCTATGAGTCCCTTCTAATGAACCATTGAAACTGAGGGTGGTCTTGGGGACCCTCAAACACAGGAATTATTGTCTAAAGAAGTCTAACATTTTTTAATAATGTGTGGTTCCTTCAACAATGAGTTCTGGCAAAATCCTACTGAATGTGTAAACTCCATGACAGTGAGGATTGTGTCTTTCTGTATTCATTATTATACCACCCTCCTCCCCACAATACATGTATGGAACTTTGTATCTACTAGTTGTTCAGTGAGGAGCAAATCAAAATGATATTGAATTCTGATACCAGACTGAAGAAGAATATTTTATAACCAGAGCTGATTCACAGTCCATTGCTGAGCACTGCTACAAATACTCTTCTGAATGGGATTCAACTCACACCTGTGAAGATCATCGGAGACCGAATGCTGTGAGCCTTTGTTTGATTGATTTTGAATGATAAGCTCTCCTAAAGTTGCTTTTCTCCTTGAAACTTACATTTCTTGTGTCTGTGGCCCAGCAGACAGTGCTGCAGCCTAGACAGGCTGGCATGTCTGAACTGCTCCTGAGTTGTTAGAGAACACACATTCCCTCTTCTCTTCCCTATCAACAAGGGAGCTCTGAATGTTTGCGATAATCAGCATTTGAGTCACAACTCTTGTAACTGCTGATACATGTAGTGATGCTATATCATTACCCAAAGTGAGCAGCCTCCCTAAAGTGAGAGGTTTAGTGGGAAGATAGTTCTGGAACTGAGAAAATTCTTAAATTGCAGCCCTTAAACAGATATCATGACCCCACAAGAAAGGTAGCAATGTCTTCAACAGATTTTTTATTTTACAACTAAAATTTAGTAGACTCCTCCAAGTTGGTCAAAGTCTTAGTCTTAGAAGAAATAAGAGTGAATTGTGGCTAGTGTTAAGGTCTCTCTAATCAACTAGAGCTAGCATATTCCTCATGGAATCTCTGTTGTGTTTGTGTTGAGGTGAAGTAAAAAGTTTTTAGCACATGATGCCAAGGAGCAAGCTGAAGAACAAATTGGTCAGTATACACTAAAACACAGATTAGAAACACTTAACAAGGGCTGTTGTTGTAGTAAAATATAGAAATGTTTAAAATGTTTTTAAACTGTCTAAAAATGTTAAGGTTTTAAAATGTTTGCGTTAACTTTCCTTGAAACTTAAAGTGTGATATTCAGGACACATTCCCTACTGCCCTGAAGCATGTGTACCTCATAGATAAGGATTTGAACTTCAGTTACTGACTTAGGGTGAGTTGTCAAGATATCCATTTGAGTGAGTGATATACTCTCCCTAGATAACCACATGTAGCCCCTCACCCTGTTTGAGATTAACATGTGTGCATTGATGTAATTCATTGATAGCCACCTGAACTGATCGAGACAGGACCGAGCTCTCAGGTGAGGAATGCCGGCCCCCTGCATCCGGACCAGACCAGCCCAGAGGACAGCACCACCGGGATCCCCTTTAAGTCTGTACTCGCAGCAGCAGGAACTTGTGTGAGTAATAAAGTGCAACTGCATATGTTTCATGTGGTGTAATTCCTCCGGCAGTTAATTGAATTATTTTGTGATGCTTAAAATTAAAGCTTCTGGTCTTTTCGGTCCTAGGCCTGCCCTTGCTCCTGCTTGCATAGAGTAGCCTATTCGCTAGCAACTACTTGAATGTCCCACACCTGCTTGGTTAAAGTTTATCTCAAGGGACGCCTTAGATAAACACCCCAGATCCTTTCCCAGGGTCTACTTGGGACAGCTGTAGTCTGTTGCCATCCAAAAGGAGTTGAATACTCTGCACTGCTGGCTTTTGTCCAATGTGTCTGTTTGTTCAGCTGTTTGTTTTTTTCCATATCAATATCTTCATCAACAAAATTGTTTGGGGTAAAAATTTAAAGCGAAACAATATGGTAGGTTAATTGATTTTGTCAAGGGTGCCAAGACAATTAAAGAGGGAAAGAATATTCTTTTCAACAAATGGTGCTGAGCCCTGACCGGTTTGGCTCAGTGGATAGAGCATCGGCTTGCAGACTGAAGGGTTCCAGGTTCGATTCCGGTCAAGGGCATGTACCTTGGCTGCCGGCACATCCCCAGGAGGGGGTGTGCAGGAGGCAGCTGATCGATGTTTCTCTCTCATCGATGTTTCTGGCTCTCTAAGCCTCTGCCTTCATCTCTGTAAAAAAATCAATAACATATATTTTTAAAAAATGGTGCTGGGACAACTGGATTTCTGCATGTAAAAGAAAGGAATTAGACCCTAACTTTACACTATAACTAACAAAAACCAACTCAAAGGATCAAAGGCCTAAGAGTTGAAAGGTTTCAGGAGGTGGTACCTTTGAGAGGTAATTAGGTCATAAGGGTGGAGCTCTCATGAGTGGGATTAGTGCCCTTATGAAAAGAGGAAGAGAGCAAAACATGGTCTCTCTCCACTATGTGAAGACACTGCAAGAAGGTGTCATCTGTAAACCAGAAAGAAGGCTTTCACCAAAACTTGATTATGTTGGTATCCTGACCCTAAACTTTCAGCCTCCAGATCTATGAGAAATAAATGTTTGTTGTTTAAGCCACCTAGTCTCAAACTCTTTGAGGAAAACATAGGGGTTAATCTTTAATCTTGGATTATGACACCAAAGCACAAGCAACAAAAGCAAAAATAGATTAAAATAAGACATTATCAAAATTAAAAATTCTGTGCATCGAAGGATACCATAAAGAAAGTAAAAAGAATGAAGAAAATAATTGGAAATTATATGTCTAATAAGGGACTTGTATGTATAATATATAAAGAACTCTTACAACTAAATAATAAAGAGACAAGTAATTTTAAAATACAAAAATAATCTGAATAGACATTTCTCCACAGAACATATATAAATGGCCAATAAACACGTAAAAAAATGTTTTAACATCATTAAGCATCAGGGAAATGTAAATCAGAAGCACAATGAGATACCACTTCACACTCGTTAGAATGATTAGAATTTTAAAAAATAAAATAATTAAAAGTATGTAGAAAGCTGGCAGATATGTAAAAAAAAAAATCCTCAAATACTACTGCCAGGAATGTAGAATGTGCAGCTGCTTTGGAAAACAGTCTGGCAACTCTTCAAAAGTATAAGCATAGGCTTACCATATGACACAGCAACTCTATTTCTAACTATACCCAAGAGAAATAAAAGCCTATGAGTTAGTCAGTTTGGGCTGCTATTACCAAAATGTCATTGATTAGGTGACTTAAACAACAAACATTTATTTTCTCACAGATCTGGAGGCAGGGAATCTAAGGTCAGAGTATCAGCATGACCAAGTTTTAGTGAAAGCCTTCTTCCTGATTTACAGATGACATCTTCTTGCTGTGTTTTCCCCCAGTGGAGAGATATCATGTTTTGCTCTCTTCCTCTTTTTATAAGGGCACTAATTCCATTCATGGGGACTTCACTCTTATGAACTAGTTACCTCCCAAAGATCCCACCTCCTAAAACATTCACATTAGAAGTTAGAGCTTCAACATATAAATTTTGGGAGACACAGACATACAGTCCATAACAACATACATCTACACAAAAATTTGTACACAAATGTTCATAGCAGCATTATTCTTAATAGCCAAAAAGTAAAAACAACCCAAATTCACCATCTGATGAATAGATAAAAAGATAGTGGAGTAGGTAAATGCTGTGCTCATCTTCTCCCACAATCACATCAAAATTGCCACTAAATTATAGAACATTCACCCTTGAAAACCACTTGTTGACTGTAACTAAGGATATAAAGAAAAATCTAAGCCAAGACTGACAAGAGGAGTGTGGATGTGAAACAGTCTGGTTCCCCATCCACATGTGGAGGTTAAGAATCAGGAGGGATATCTCAGTTGTGGAGCCCCCCCCCCCACCCTCTGCACCTGTATCCCCCCACCACCCGCCAGACATGCCAGCCTGGAACAAAAGTGCTGAAAAAAGTAGTTTCCACAACATCTGACTGAAAATCAGCAGTGACACACTTCATCTGGGTAAGATGGAGGGCTGCTGTAAACCCAGGGATCCTCTTAAGGGGCCCAAGTCAAGACTCACTCACTTACAAACACTAGCCCTAAGCTCCAGCAAAGGGAAGCAACTTGAAAAGTGCCAGGAACATATAGAGAGGAACTGAATTGACTTCAGGGTGAGTGCTGGAGGGGCAGCTCTCTGGGAAAGAAGTGCTGGCAGATGCCATTATTCCTTTGTTGAGCCCTCCCTCCACAAAGCAGGCAAGAATAGGCAGAAGTGCAGGCAGGTGCCATTAATCCTTTATTGAGCCCTCTCCCCATGCAGCCTGAAGGCATAGATGAACATCAAATCTCAGTCTCCATCAACCTAGCTAACACTGCTCACCCCACCAAACTTTGCACTGGCCCAAACTTCATTCAGCAGCTGTTTCTCACAAGTGCCCATACTAGGGACTTTTCTAAAATCTCTCAAATGTCAACAAACCCCAAGCCCCAAACAAGCAGGAACTGGCCTTGCTAAGCAGCTCTAAGCGCAGCACTAATGGCAGCTGGCCTCAGTTCACAGCATAGCTTCTTATAAGCACCTCCAGTAGAGGCAACTACCAACCGCAGATCACTTTGTAGTATCTACCAGATGGCCCCTGGGCAAGCACAGGCAGTGGCAGGTCTTTGCCTGCATTGGAGCCCCCCTAAGAAGCCCCAGAACCGACACAACCAGTGGCTAGCTTCAGACCACACCAGATCACCAACTAATTAGCTCAACAAATGACACACCCAAATACACCAGAGACCCACAGCAAGAAGGTTAAAGACAAAGAGAATCTTAAAAACATCAAGAGAAATGTAGTTAGTTACCTACAAGAAAGCTCTCAGAGAAGACTGTCAGATGATTTCTCAACAGAAACTTTGCAGGCCAGGAGGGATTGACACAAAGTATTTAAACTGATAAAAACAAGGACCTAGCCCAGTGATGGCGAACCTTTTGAGCTCGGCGTGTCAGCATTTTGAAAAACCCCAACTTAACTCCGGTGCCATGTCACATATAGAAATTTTTTGATATTTGCAACCATAGTAAAACAAAGATGTATATTTTTGATATTTATTTTATATATTTAAATGCCATTTAACAAAGAAAAATCAACCAAAAAAATGAGTTCGCGTGTCACCTCTGACACGCGTGTCATAGGTTCGCCATCATTGACCTAGCCCATGACTAGGTGGCTCAGTTGGTAAGAGAGTCATCTCGTACACCAAAAAGTGTGTACCCTGACTGGGTTCAATTCCCGGTAGTGAGTTTCATCTCCAGTTGGGGTGCATATGTGAGGCAACCAATTGATCTCTCTGTCTCTCTCTAAAAGTCCATAAAAAAATATCCTCGGGGAAGGATTAAAAAAAAAGAACAAGGACCTACAACCAAGATTACTCTAATCAGTTTGACTATCGTTTAGAATCAAAGGAGAGATAATGAGCTTTCCAGACAAGAAAGCTAAAGGAGTTCAATACCAACAATCCAGTATTACAAAAAATGTTGAAGAAACTTGTTTAAGAAAAAAAGAGGATCAAGATAAAATAACAATAACTACATACTTATCAATAATTATTTTAAAAATAAATGGATTAAATACTCCAATCAAAATGCATAGGATGGCTAAATTGATAAGAAAACAAGACTCTTATATATGCTGTCTTCAAAAGAGCCACTTCAGATGAAAAAATATATTTTATGCAAATGAAAAAAAGTTTATATCAGACAAATAGACTTTAAAACAAAGTCTGTAAGAGACAAAGAAGAACATTTAATAATGATAAAGGAATCAAACCACAAGAGGATATAACCCTTATAAATATTTATGAATCCAACATAGGAGCACCTAAATATATAAAGCAAATATTGACAGACATAAAAAGAGAGGTCAACAATAATGCAGTAGTTGTAGAGGATTTTAACACCCTATTACCATCAATGGATAGTTCATCCACACTAAAAATCAATAAAGAAAGAGTGGCTTTAAATGACTCATTAGACAAGATTGACTTAATTGATAGTTTTAGAACATTACACCCCAAAGCAGCAGAATATACATTCTTTATAAGCACACCTGGGACATTTTCCAGGGTAGATCACATATTAGGATACAAAATCAGTCTCAATAAATTTTAAAATATTGAAATCATATCAAGCATCTTTTCTGATCACAATGGTATAAAACTAGAAATCAATTATGAGAAAAAAATTGAAAATACAACAAACACAGGAAAGCTAAATAATATGTTACTAAACAATGAATAGGTTAGCAATGAGATCAGGAAAGAAATTAAAAGATACCTTGAGACAAAAGAAAGTGAAAACACAGTGGCCCAAAAAAATCTATGGATACTGGCAAAGCAGTCTTAAGAGGAAAATTCATAGTAATACAAGCCTAACTCAAGAAACAAGAAAAATATCAAATAAACAATATAACTTTACACCCAAAGGAACTAAGAGAAGAAGCAAAAACAAACCCCAAAGTGAACAGAAGGAAGGAAATAATTAGGATCAGAGCAGAAATAAATAAAATAAAGTCTAAAAAATAACCAAACAAAAGATTAATGAAACCAAGAGCTGATTTTTGAAAAGATAAACAAAATTAATAAACCTTTACCAGACTCGTCAAGAAAAAAATAAAAGGACCCAAATAAATAAAACCAGAAATAAAAGAGAACAAGTGACAACTGACATCACAGAACAGTGATGGCGAACCTATGACACGCGTGTCAGAGGTGACACGCGAACTCATTTTTTTGGTTGATTTTTGTTAAATGGCATTTAAATATATAAAATAAATATCAAAAATATACATCTTTGTTTTACTATGGTTGCAAATATCAAAAAATTTCTATATGTGACATGGCACCAGAGTTAAGTTAGGGTTTTTCAAAATGCTGACATGCCGAGCTCAAAAGGTTCACCATCACTGTCACAGAAATACAAAGGATTATAAGAAAATACAGTCAAACCTAGTTTCTCAAATGTCTTCCACTTGAACAGTTTGATTCTTGACCAAGTTGTTCAAGAAAAAATGTCTCAGTTGTGAAGCAAACTTCAGTTTTAGGAACTGACAACCCTTCAAACTAAAGGACAAACAAAGAAAAAGAGAATGCTTTTATTGCTGGTGAAATCAACATTAGCACTATTTTAAAACATAAAGAGGCCATCAAGATGCTAATATTACTAAGGATGTGAAAGAAACAATGATCACAGACAATTAAAGAGGAAGAAAAACTGTTGTTGATTTGGATAAATGAAAAGCAGTTAGCCAGTGACAGAAAAGCAGTTAGCCAGTGATAGCCATTTCGGAGGCAGTGATATATGAACAAGCAAAGATGCTGCATACGGACCTGAAAGACATACCTGGACCGAATGCTAAAAGTGAGTCATTTAAGGCTGGTAGGGGGTGGTTCGATAAATTTAAGAAAAGAAGTGTTTATTTATAAATCAAACAGTACATAGACACATACCATATAAAAGGAAGTTTAAAACAGGGAATCATTTGGGGGTCTGTAACAGATTAATTCAATTTACATTCTTTCTAATGGGGAAAAATGATTTAGTTTTTGAACAAATCACTTCTTGAACAGCCTTCCAGAATGAATTAAGTTTGAGAACTGAGGTTCCATTGTACTAAAATTATATGCCAACAAATTGGACACTTTGAAAGAAATGGATAAATTCCAAGAAACATACAACCTTTCAATACTGAGTCAAGAAGAAACATAAAATCTGTACAGACCAATTACTACTTTTGAAATAAAATCAGTAATTTAAAAACTCCCGAAAACCAAAAGTCATGGATCACGTAGCTTCACAAGTAGACTTGGCCAAAAATTTAAAGGAGAATTTACACCTCTTATTCTCAAATTATTCTAAAAATCTGTAGAGAAGAAAAGGCTCCCAAGCTCATTTACTCTGATTCCAAAACCAAAGAGATTACAAAAAAGAAAATTATAGGCCAATATGATGAACATAGATGCAAAAATCTTCAACAAAATATTAGCAAACTGAATTTAGCAATGCATTAAAAATATACACCTTGATCAAGTGGGATTTATTCCCTGGATGCAAGTTTTGTTCAATATCTGAAAATTAATTAATGTGGTATACTACATAAACAAAATTAAGAGTAAAGGTGGGTGAAGACCTATTGGGGGTTGGGGAAGGGAATCATTAGTAAGTTATATAAATGTCTAACCACTATGTTGTACACCTAAAACTAATGTAATATTGAATGTCAATGGTAATTGAAAACTTTTTAATTTAATGAATAATAAAAATAGATAAATTATGTATGCTATAGCCATACAATGGATTATTATTTGGCAATAAAAAATGAAATATTAATATATGCTATACAGCATGGATGAAATTCCAAAACGTTATGTTAAGTGAAAGAAACTAGTCACAAAAAAAGCCCTATATTGTATGATTCTATATACCTAAAATGTGCAGAATAGGCAGAAAATACATTAGTGGTTGCCTAGGGCTGTGGGAAATGAGGAGGTTGGAGGGAGGTGAGGAATAATGGCTAAGGGATGTGGAGGGTTTTCTCAGATTAATAAAATTATTCTGGGATTGATTGTAGTGATGGATGCACAATTTTGTGAATATACTAAAAGTCATTAAATCATGGACTTCAAATTGGTGGATTGCATGGTAAGTGACTATATTTCATAAAGTTGTTTTTTTAAAAAGCATAAAGATTAAGAAAATTTTCTGAAAGGCAATGATTAGTGCAAAAATAGGTAAATTTCTCCCCATACCTCCCAGTACTTGTACATCTTGCTGGTGCCAGGCAATTCTGTTCTAACTCTGCCAAGATCATACAACCAGAGGCCTGCTACAGTGCTAAAAACTTACATTGTTGTTCTTTATCCTAGCCCTCCCCAAAGGGACCTCCGGCCTTTATCAGGGTGACTATGCACTGGGGAAAAGACAATAACATACTTTTCAGGGGTTACTAGACAATGACTCTGAACTGAATTAATTCCAAAAGTCCCAGAACACAAAGTGGGAGCTCATGGAGATAAGGTTATCAATGGCATTTTAGCTCACAGTGGGTCCAGTGGGACCCCAAACCCATCCTGTGGTCATTTCCCCACTTCCAAAATGCATAATAGGAATAAACATACACATCAGCTGGGAGAGTCCCCACCTGGGTAGGATTCTGGACAGCAATCTAGGTCTGTCTGACTCCAGGGACTGTGTTCTCTCCACTATGCCAAATGTCATAAGGGCAAAAGTGAAATTAATAAGGACAGGCCCCAGCAGCCCTGGAATTTATTCCTACTTTCTGCATAATTAAGTTATGGCTAGTGATCTGGTTTCTCAGTACAGAGATTAGAAGCAGCAAATTAGAAGGGGATACAAATTAGACAGAGACATACTGATGACAGCCATGAGGAATAAACACTGACAGCCTCGGGAGACATAACCAGAAAGGAGGCAGGAACGCCTCCTGCAAAGAGAGAAGCAGGCCCTGGGGATGCTGGCCATGCTGTAGCCCCAAAGCCAACCCTTTATCAGCCCTTCTCCAACTTGAATGGGCTTTGAAATCAACTGGAGGGAGTGTTGTAACACAGATTGCTGGGCCCTGCCCCCCACCGTCTCCGATTCAGTGGGTCTGCGGTGGGCCTGAACATGTGCATTTCTAACAGGTTCTGGGGAGTGCTGCTTCTGTTGGTCCAGGAACAAATTTTGAGAACTACTGGCCTATATTCTAGCCAAAGACACTACCAGGAGTTCCCATTAATGACCCTGAATTTTTAAGAAAATCTTTAAGAAAAGATCTATTATGCTGGCTTCCCATGTTATAAGGCATAGGTATACAACACATTTAAAGTAGTTTTGATCAAAACTAGTTAGAATAGAAACTTCCTTGGCATTTAAAGAGGTAAGGTTCGGAAATTGGAAAAATTCACCCATAAGGAGCCCTGCTCACAGATCACCTGAGGTGAAAGCCTTCCATGATTACTTTACCTAGCCTCCCCCACCACACCCATGTTCCCCTGACCTCGCTTTATTTCACTTCATAGCATTTATCACAACCAGACTATTTTATTATGTAGTTTATATTTATTTGTTTATATATTCATGGTCTTTCTCCCCACAGAAAGTAAGCTCCATGAAGGCAGGCCTTGTTTTCTTCTGTTCACCACAAAATACCTGGAATCTAGAACATGCCTGGTACTTAGTAGGGTCTTAATAATCATCAAATGAACAAACAAATGCAGAAGACATATTCTTTTGCTATAATGTTGGTTAAAAGAGGGGTATGTGTGTGGTATGGAGTGTGTGTGTGTGTGTGTGTGTGTGTGTGTGTGTGTGTGTGGTCCATACGTGTGGTGAATGTGTGTAATGTTTGTGTACAGTGTATATGTGAAGTATATATGTGTGAGGTCTGTGTGTGTAATGTATTTAGTATATATGTGTATGTGTGTGTAGTGTGAGTGTGGTGTGTTTGTGGGTGTGTGTATTTGGAAGGGGTTAGTACAAAAGAGGCTCATTGTTGGGTGGTTACAATTCAAGGAAAAGAACTCTACTCTCTGTACCTTCTTTAAGAAAATGGAATTTGAAAAGATCAGTAAATGAGAGGAAATGAAACTGCCGTTTGTGAAGAAGCTGTTTTATTATTTTTTCTTGATCCAGATGCTAAAAATGCAATTCCCACCTCAGGACCCGGCAGAAATCCACCAGGAGCATGGTACTCATATGCAGATTCAAGTTGCCTCTGCCCGGGGTGCACTGGTTGAACTCACAATGATTTTTGGAGGATGTTGCCAGGGCCTGAAGTCTCAGTCGGTTTATCTACCAGCTGAGCCCAGTGTCTGTTAGCAAAGACAGGCAGGCTCCATGGCAAACTGCCTGCATAGTGATTCCTGGTACTGCTGAGCAAAGATGAAAGTTTCTGGTGGTGGAAAAAAACACAGAAAAAGCAAAACCACATGTTTTTCCTCCTCTCCCTTTCTCTGCCAACTACGGAATGTTTTCCCTCACAGTCACTTTCCAATGGGTCCCACTACACACCTTCTTGACACAGAAATATTACCAGAAAGCAGGTCAGCTAGTCAGCCGCTCCATTGCAGATGAGCTAATTAAGGCCCAGGAAGCAGAGGTCTCTCACCCAAGTTAGTAGCAGATCCAGGATTGTAATTTAATTCTGCCCATCAAGAGAGCTTTCTACCCATGTGCCCTGTAATCAGCCGATTTGGAGAAATTGCTGTGTTCATGTGAGGGGCATCGTGTCTGGTATATAACAGATCTCAAGAAATATCTGAGGAATGAATGTATGGATAACTCACTTTTATATGTTCCTACATGTGCTCTATGAGAAGTGTATGATTATGAATGACATAACCAATATATCTGTTGAAGTTAGAAAGAGAAAGAGATATGATAGAGAAATTAGAGAAGAATATTTAAGCCTGTATACCGCTAAGGAAAATTAACTTTATGGGTCAGCACTTTCCAGGGCCTAGTCAGAAGTTGTTGGGTCTGGACACCCAATCTTTACAATACATTCATGATCGAGGGTTGGGGACTTCCTCAAGCTAACCAAACTCCCAAGAGGCCAGAATGAAATGAATTAATTTTTAGTGTGCCAAAGGGATTGGGCATTTCAATTAGCCAGTCATTAATGCTCTCCTTATGGAAAAATCTAATTGGGAAGCCATATCTATTAATTGTTGAATCCCTAGAGGGTCAGTCCTTCCTAGCCCTTATTACTGTCACTTCAACACTTAGCACCATACAAAATCACTCAAAAAGTTATTTATTTTTAAAAATCTTTACCCAAAGATATTTTTTATTAATTTTAGAGAGGGAGGAAGGGAAAGAGAGAGAGAGAGAGAGAGAGAGAGAGAGAGAGAGAGAGAGAAATATCGATGTGAGAGAGAAACATCCATCATTTGCCTCCCGTAAGTGCCCCTACTAGAGATGGAACCCGAAACCTAGGTATGTGCCCCTGAACAGGAATCAAACTTGCAACCTTTTGGTGTATGGGACAATGATCCAACTAACGGAGCCACCCAGCCGGGGCTCAAGAAGTTATTTTTTAATAGAAGGTAGGCTTCAGGAGGGCAGGCATCTTTGCCTTTCTTGTTCGCTGCTTATATCCCAGGCACCTAAAAGAGTGCCTGGCACAAAGCATGTGCTCAAACACTATTTGTTAAATGAATGAATGGTTCTTTAATCAACATAGAATTAGGACAAGGAAAAATTGTTTAATTGTCCTATTTGTGTTGGTAAGCTTATGTGGACTGATACAGACATCTCTGCTATGAAAATGCAGCTGCCAAGCAGATGTGATGGACATGTGTCCCCACTGGTACCTTCACTGTATGGTACTGAAGACACTGACAACATTTTGCTCCCTGACCTCCCTTTTACTCTGCAGATCTGCCCTTGAATTGGCACATTCTTTCTTCAGACAAGGTACAAGCCAGTTGTAACTTTTTGGTTACACCCACCTTTCAATCATTCCTTCTGGTGGCTAAACCATGGCAACCTGGTCAACTTGCTTAAAAGTGGGTGAGCTGAGTCTCCTCAACTACCCATTTGTATCTCTTGGGGAAAGTTCTATTCAACACATGTTGATTTATCCTTGTTTCCTCCACAAAGGGCAATGGAGTTTTCAAGTTCATAGTCAATAGCAAGCATTCAGAGTGATTCATGGAAGGTATAGGCAGCCAGGAAGTAAAAAAAAATCCTGTGTTCTGCCTCCAAACATGAGCAACTAGCTGTCAGCTCTATCATTCACTGTCAACCCTAATTAACATGTTCATAAGGCCTTATAGTTTTGACAACAGTCTTATACAAGATATTTCTTGATCTGATGCTCATAATAGGTATAACAGAACCATTTCCCAGAGGAGTACATGGTAGCACTGAAGTTTGGTGCATTGACTAAATCAACATTGCCAATAAAGCACCTAACTGGAGTTTGAACTCACTTCATAGGACTCCAGTCCAGAAATCTTCCATTATTCCCTCTGCCTCTATAAACTAAGGATGTTAATAAGGGTTAGCTTGAAGGAGAGTGTAGTAACTGAGCCCAGTGAGTGTCCAGGCCCCATGAGGTAAGCAGATCAGCAATAAAATAGGAACAATGCCACCAGGTAACCCCAGTGTTGAAACTTCTACTCTGTTCCTATCCACACCTGCTCCTCCAAAATCCTCCTTCTGCAAACCCCACCAAAGTGACAATCAAGACATTTAAAAGTATAAATACACAAAGATACTAAAGAGAGCATGAAAGAAAGCAATAGTGGACAATAAATGTCAACATAATTTTAGAAGATGATTAAAGATTTTGGAGATTCAGAGACTTTTATTTGTACATAACACTTGGAATGTAAAGGTAATATGACACAGAAAGTAACACAATAAGACAAAGAGATGGATAACTAGGAGGAGGTTAGAAAATTAGAGGATCAATATCAGATGGTACAATATCTAACTAATAGGAGATCCAGAAAGGGAAAATCCTATATAATAAAAGCCTAATATGCAAATAGACTGAACGGCGGAACAACCGGTTGCTATGATGCACACTGACCACCAGGGGGCAGATGCTCAACATAGGAGCTGCCCCCTTGTGGTCAGTGTGCTCCCACAGGGGGAGTGCTGCTCAGCCAGAAGCCAGGCTCACAGCTGGCAAGCACAGCGGCAGTGGCAGGAGCCTCTCCCGCCTCTGCTGCAGGCATGTGGCAAGGAGTAAGGGGTCCCGGACTATGAGAGCCCCAGACTGTGAGAGAGACATGTGACTGCCGGTGTATGCCTGATCCCTGGGGGCGTGGGGAGAATCAGGCCTAAGCCGGCAGGCAGACATCCCCCCAGGTGTCCCAGACTGCGAGAGGGCACAGTCTGGGCTAAGGGACTCCTCCCCCAGGGTATGAATCACATGCACCAGGCCTCTAGTTGAAAAATAAAAATAGAGGGAAGGAAAGAGTACAAGGCTGAAGGAACTAAGTCTCTAGGTTGAAAGGAGCCCACCAAATGTTCAACCCAATGAATAAAAAAAGACCCACCCCACAACATGTCATCATGAAATTTCAGAATCCCTGTGATAGAGAGAACCCCTTAAAAGCTTCCACAAAGGAACCACAATCAAATATAAAGGACAGAATCGCTGACTTCTCAACAACACTGGAAACTAGAATATGAAAAAGAAACATTTTAAAATTCTAGGAAGTCAATTTATCAATTAAATATGATGAATTAAGACCTTTTCAGATGCACAATGATTCGAAAAAAATTCATGTCTCATACAAGCTTTCTCAAGAAGCTACCAATCAAAAGAGTAAATATGGGAAGAAAGGGAAAGCGTGAATAAGGAAGAAAGGTCAAGACAGTGAATCTAGAAAACTAGCAAATCACACCAGAGAGCTGTCACGGGGAACACCAGGAAGCCAACACTGGAGCCACCGGAGAGGGTGAAACCATCCCATTTTCCAGCAGGAAGCATGAGGGCTTCAAGAAAGGGATCCAGAGAAGTGAAAGGAACAGATAAATTGCCTTTTATCATGTTCTACATGATATTTGTACTCTTTAGGAAGAATTAATACTACAAAAAGATAACTAGACAAATATTAAAAATGAAGCAAATATTAAATCCTGGATGATTTAAATATTATATAAAAAGGGGAAAGTAATTGTTGGCTAAGCAGTGGACCAGTCAGGAAATATATATATATCCCTTAGAAATCTGGAGTTAAGTACCAGAAAAATAGAAGGCTTTGGAAGGGTTGATGGTGACTGCTTTCAAAGAGCAGGAATGAGGATCTGGAAAGGCAGAAATGTGAAGCAAGGAACCACTCTTATTAGTCTTAATCTTTTAGTACTATTGACTGTGTGTGTGTGTGTGTGTGTGTGTGTGTGTGTGTGTGTGTGTGTGTTTGAATCCACTGATAAAAGTTTAAAATGCAATGAGAAGACTAGCTAATATGACACATTATAAAGAGATTTCCTTCAACAATGGCTGGTGTCAACAATCACCCATATTGTATGTAAGATGCAAACTTTACTTATTTGGAAAATGGCCTCATGTGGCCCTGTTTGTTTCCTACACTGAATCCAGTGCAGTTGGCCACCACCATCCTCCCCACACTCCCAACGCTCCCCCCCCCACACACACACCGCCTGCCTCAAGCTCTCACCACAAAGTCTCCCTTCAGAATCCACCTGTTCAGTTATTGGGCAAACGGGCTGTTTATTCTGCATATCTGAGCAGCAAGGTTTTTCTCCACAAAAAGTTAGATGCTTTTCCATAGCTGATAAAGAATATCTCCTAAATCCTACCTGGGCTTCGGTAGCTCAGCCCCTCTTACCTTTGCCAAAAGGCAGCCCAGGCTGCCAATTGAAGTGATTTCCAGAACTGTGGGGCCACATTACAACTTTCATGAGTTCAAGGCACCTTGACTTCCTGGCTTTTTCCTCCACAAATATATTAAAAATTATATTTAATGACTGTCCTGATATAAAGATTAATATAGTGCAAACAGGATAAATTGTTACATATTCATTAATGTTATTTTTCTTCTGATTTTAAGAGGAATTTTCATGGGTTCCCCAAAAGTTTCATGGACCCGTAGATCTGTGCCCTCTGCGCCCAGTGGAAATTGGGGCAGGAGCACGAAACAGGAAGAAGGAACAGCAGACTGAAGCACTCTGCCACCCTCTGCAGGTTCTGGGAGAAAAGTGTCAAAAGGAAAGAAACTGTAAACCCAGATGAGATAAAGCTATGGTATTTAGCTGGTATTTGTTAAGCAGCTATGTGCACTAATAATGTGAGCTCCCTTTGCCTTGCTGTGAGGCGAGCCTCATATTCACTGACATCCAGCGGCCCCAGAGGTCAGGTTTTGTGTCCAAATTCACCCAAGCAGTCAATGGCAGCCCAGGGATGTGTGACCACCAAGCCCAGCTCTTCCTGCTGACTGGCAACCTTCCTGAAGTGGGTAGGTCCCGTCTGCTCCTGTCACCCTCACAGTCCTCCCTAGCCCACCCACACTGTCTTGTGTGGAAAGTAAACATCAGTGACTGGTAGGTGTGAAGTCAGACTTTGATAGAAGGTAAAACTCCACAAGTGTGTGTTCCTTTGTATCTACAAAGTTCAGAACTTTGGTGACATTTTCCCCTTCTAATCTAAAAGATTACTTACTGTCACCCTGTGTTCCTATTTCATTAGTATCGTGCCACCCACCTCTGTGTCAAAGGCTGAGCCTCTACCTCAGGTGACTACATTTTGCGAATGCTGGACTGTGACTGACGATGGCATTTGCATAAGCCATGTCCCCCACCTCTGAGAGACGAAATTCAGATGAAGTCACAGCCAATGAGTAATTCTAACTCCATCTCATTTTTCTCAGCTATTACCCATTTCTATGCCTGAGGACTCTGTTGGTGGGGGAAGGTGACAATTTGCATTTACTAGTATATAGAATCCAGCTTTCAGTTAATTAATCAAAATACTAAGTTACCCCAACAAATCCTTCAGTGAAGGCCAGAAAGCTAAATCCTGGTGCACCACGTTTGAAATAATGATTTGGGCTGCAGAAAATCTCACAACAGGCCTTCTAACACTCACAGCCTGAGGAAATTATTCCTGCAGGAAGATCCTATTCCAAAAACGTGATTTTCCTTTCCACTCTTGCCACTCGCCGGTCCACCTCTCTACCCACACTCCAAGCAAAAGCATTCCATGATTAAAATGGAGAAGATCCTTAAGAAAAGAGAGACATTCCTGAAATAAATGGAAACCATGAAAGGATGGGTTGAATACCCACGTCCTCTGGGCTTCTCACTGTGCAACACTGGGAAGAATCACTGAGTGAAGGAAAGGCAGGCCTGAGGCAGAAACTTGATGAGAGACAGAGAACATCAAGAATTTAATATCTACAATAAATAGTGGGTACCTCAGGGAAATAGTATGGAGAGGGAGGCCACTGGAGATGCAGATATCTCCACTTACATTCTTCAGGAGGTTTGAAATATTTATTAAACGAAGAGCATGTACTTGTTTTAAAAGAAATTAAATTGTAGTCATGGGAAACCTCCAAGAGAAAAATCTACACTAATAAAAGAGAAACATGGTAATTGGCGTACGAGCTACCCTTCCCATTGGCTAATCAGCATATCCTTATGCAAATTAACTGTCAGCCAAGATGGCGGCCGGCAGCCAGGCAGCTGGAAGCGAACATGAGGTTTGCTTGCTGCAGTGACTGCGGACTCCAACCCCCGCCTGACTTGACGGCCTCTGAGCTACAACTCTAAGAAACTATGTACTATGTTGCAAATGTAGTAGCTAAACAAAACCCCAGAAACCAGCTTTCAGCCAGCCGGGATCTCAGAGCTAGAGTTATACATTGTTTCGATTATAGCAGCGGAAGCCTCAGAGCTAGAGCCAGAGCTAAAGCTGGCCCAGAATAAAAAAAAGAAAACAAGGAGCGGTTGGGAGCTTCAGTCAATTGCCAGCCTGAAAGCAGCCCTCAGCCCCTCACCCAGACTGGCCAGGCACCCCAGTGGGGACCCCCACCCTGATCCAGGACACCCTTCAGGGCAAACCAGCCGGCCCCCAGGCCTCTATCCTATATAGTAAAAGGGTAATATGCCTCCCAGCACTGGGATCAGCGGAGCCGCGAGGCCTCCTGGCACTGGATCAGCGTGACAGGGGGCAGCGCCCAAACCCCCTGATCGCCCTGCAGCTCTGTGTGTGACAGGGGGCGGGGCCACAACCTCCCTATCCGCCCTACTCTGTTCGTGACAGGGGAAGGCACCCCAACCCCCTGATCAGCCCTGCTCTGTGCCTGATAGGGGGAGCTCCCCAAAGGGGGGGGCTCCTCAACCCCCTGATCGGCCCTGCTCTGTGGGTGATAGAGGGTGGCGCCCCAACCCCCTGATCCGCCCTGCTGTGTGTGTGACAGGGGGCGGTGCCCTCACTCCCCTATCGGCCCTACTCTGTGCGTGACAGGGGGGAGCTCCCCAACCCCCTGATTGGCCCTGCTCTGTGCATCACAGGGGGTGGCCCCTCAACCTCCCCATCGACCCTGCCTTGAGTGTGACAGGGGGCGGTGCCCCAACCCCCCAATCAGCCCTACCCTGAGCGTGACTGAGGGTGGCATCGCAACCTCCCGATCTGCCCTGCTCTGTGCATGACAGGGGGCAGCGCCCCAACTCCCCAATCAGCCTTGCTCTGAGCCCGACCAGGGGCTGCACCTAGGGATTGGGCCTGCCCTCTGCCACCCGGGAGCAGGCCTAAGCCAGCAGGTCGTTATCTCCTGAGGGGTCCCAGACTGCAAGAGGGCACAGGCCGGGCTGAGGGACCCCCCCCTTCCCCCCCGAGTGCACAAATTTTTGTGCACCGGGCCTCTAGTAAATGATAAAAGCAGAGAAGTCAAAATCAAAGAACTTGAATCCCCCACTCAGCTTTCTATGCTTCAGCTTCTTCATGTGAAAATGGAGGAAATTATAATACTTATCTGCCTTAGTCAACCCAGGAAGATTGCAAGAGATGTTAAGTGGAAACAAATGCAGGATTTTTTCCCACTTAGGCCCTTATCTCTACACCCCCCCACTTTATGCAGTGATGGAAGTTTAAATGCTATGCCCCAAACCCAATTGGCCAAGGGATTCTATTTAGGCTGAGTCCTAAGCAATATGAGGGCCACCAGCCCTGGGAGCTCCCAGCAGCTGTGAGATCCAGCTTCTTGGCTGGTGACCAGGTCAAAGCTCACAGACTCACAGTCATGTCGCACAGACAGGTGTGCACACACACTCTGGGGCAAAGGCAGACATGGGAACAACACTTACCTGACACCCTCATCAGAGCCTGAAATGAGGCAAAGGGGAGGCCAAAGCAGGTGTCACAAAACCCTGCACTGAAGGGTCCAGAAGCTCAGGGTGGGGGAAGGGGCATTTGCCCCAAAGCAAAATTCAGTCACTGAAATGTCCTGCTGAGAGGAGGTCCTCTTTTAATTCCAGAGATCAAACCAAGCTGCCACTACCTATAGTTTGCTTCTTTCTTTACTCACTCTCCCCCAACCTACCCCCCCCACCACACACACACACACACACACACACACACACACACACACACAGACTAACAACTACCACACACACATTCGTTTCCTCCCTCAGTGGGAGGAACGCGGAGGAAGTCAGTCTACAGTGGGATAAAGTGGGGGCACCCAAGTTCAGACTTAGCAGAACTATTGGACAAACAGAAACCAACCGTAGGGGAAAAATGTATGCTATCCCTAGTCACCCCCAATGACCAGGATCACAGTAAGCACTGTTTTTAAAAATACTTCAGCCTCCTTAGAAAAATGTGTTTATCAAACCTTGATGCATTAGTTCTTGGTGTTAAAGCAAGTTTATTACTCAATCCTACTTGTCATGGGATGAGGAGAACAGGCTGAGCAGCCCATCCAGGCCTTCAGTACACATCCTTTTACTCTGTGAGAGGAAACCTCTCATAAATGAGGACTCTGCTTTCCGAGATAAACAAGACTGAAGCCTGGGCTGTGTGTTCATGATCAGTCCATGAGAAACAACAGATGCTGGGGAAAATTCATAGGTTGTTTTGAGGTATAACCAGCATCGAGGTTGAAAAGTGCCTGACAAGTATTACAGCATTCTAGCACCAGGGATGCTGGAAAAAAGTCAAGCTCTGTGAATTGTTGCTGGGTGAAGCATCATGAGGCTGCTTCCCCAGTGCCGTATATTACTCAGGAGCTCTGTGCTAGGAAGCCTCCTTGTCTGGCTTGACTTAAGGAAGATATGGGGAAAACAAACTCAGAGAATCAGCTGGAAATGACCTTGAGAGACGATCCAGTTCAACTCCAGACCAACAAGTGTTCTTGTCACCAATTTACAAGCTAATGATAATGGGGGTTGGAGGGGTTCAGTGACTCACCCAAGGACACATGCCAGCGATGAAGAAGTTAGGGTGAAAACCCTCACCTGTTTTCTGGTCTTTCTACTGCTCTGTTGCTTTCCTAGCCCAGGGAGAACTTAGAGGTGGTTTCCTATTCAGTGTGGATTTCTACCACTCAGTGAACATCCTCATTTTGTCCATCCACTCACCAGTTCATCCACCCATCCACTCACTCACCCATCCATTCATCCTACCAACCATTTATCCATCCACCTACAGTTCAACAACAAACATTTACTAAGGATCTACTCTGGTCCAGGTTCTATACTAATACAGATAATGGAGGTAGAAAAGTAGGTAAAAAATAGGTCCTTACCCTGGCTGGGTGGCTCAGTTGGTTGGAATGTCATCTTGTACACCAAAAGGTTGTAGGTTTGATTCCCAGTCAGGGCACATATATAGGTTTGGGTTCGATCCCCAATCAGAGCACTTGAGAGAGACAACCTATTAATGTTTCTCTCTCACATCTCCTTTTCTCTTTTCCTCTCTCCCTCTCTCTCTAAAATCAATAAACATGTCCTCAGATGAGGACTAAAAAAAAAAAAAAAGACAGGTTCTGCCCTTAGATGTTTGCAGCTCAGTGGGGGAGTCTGCCAGACTCAGATTATAGCTAACAAGAATAGAATCTTGGACAGGACATACAAGATCGGGTGGGTGAAGGAGGGGCTATGGGAAGAGAGCTGGAAAGGAAAGGGCTTTGCAACGAGAGGCATGGGAAGAAAGCACCAGAAATGGTCTGGGAATGCACGGAGGCCAAGTTGCCTGGCCTGTGGGGTATATAGCAGATGATCTGGGAAGAGTCACTAGCAAAAACACAGATTCTGTGCCCCTGTGACCTCCTTGTTGACTCCACCCCTCAGCAAGTAAGAGAGATATGAGGGACAGGCTGGAGAGCTGAGGCTCAGGCCCGACTGTGGGGACCTTACATGTTGGAGTGTGTAGTTCAGACTCAATCCTGCAAGAGGTGTGCTTTCTGTTGTATCTGAGTCATGGGTCAATTCAGGGAAATTTGTATAATTGATGTCCTGTTCCTAAGTATTTCTAAAGTTTTCCTTGTGCCTAGCCTGATTTTAGTACCTTCAGAGGGATTCTGTCTCTTCCATCCCTCATGTCTAGGCCCCCAATATCAGCCACTGTTCACTTCCCAGATGTTTTTCTTTTGTGCTTGTTTTGGAACTTTGTGTGTGGCCAAGTTATAAGTACCTTATTTCATTTAAGAAGTCAAAATATGTTTACCCTGCTGCACCCTAAATATGCTTATCTCTGACGGTACAAACCCTACCCTATGATTATACCTTCCTGTTGTGTCTTCCATGCAGTTAATCAGAAATAAATCCATCCTTAACAATTACCTGTTCCGTGAATTTTGTTTCCTCTGTGTAATTAGTTCCCTGTTGCCTCTCAGATTGTGACACCAGATTTCGAGCCAACTAACCCAGAGTCTGTCAGCAGGTTCCAACACAGATTCTGCTGTAGACAGAGGCTGGACATTGGCCAAAGTCTAAAAAGAACCGCAGCCTTTCTGTGGGTAGAAACACTGGGAAGGAAGTGTTTAGTTGTGACAACAGTCAAGATAGCAGCCTCCAAAAGTGAGGGATGAAACCTGTGATTGTTGCTGATTCTCAGACAACCCCTTAGATTACTGTGATGATAATTCAAAAAAATGAAAATAAAATGTCTTCTCTAACTGTTTAACCTAAAATGTGGGGGTCATCTTTACTTCATGAAAGTGCTACCTAGCAACGGAAAGAGCTCCAGGCTGGCTGTTCTATTATTAGATTCAGAACTCACAAAATTGCATAAACAATATAGATAACGGATTGGGTAATTCTGTCCTTTACATGGTTGAAATAAAGGATTTTATCTTATTTAAGAACATGAGACAAGTAGTAGCAGAGATGGAACTGAAGAGGTAAAGACTGAAAGGCAATAGTTCTATGCATCAGAGAAGAGAACAGACAAATCTCAGGACAGTCATTAATGAAAAGTGTATCTATTACATACTATTGATAAGTTTTGAGGGAAGGAGAGTGTATTTTTTTTTAGGTAAGTAGAGTAGTTCCAGATTATGCAGCATTATTTCCTGATATGAGGGATAAACAGAAAACACACACACACACACACACACACACACACACACACACACACACGCGCGCGCGCATTCCAGTGGAGAGGAAAATTAGATTTGAGTCTCTGTGGAGATTTGCCCATTATATTAAATTTCAGATAAATCATGATTCTTAGGGTATGTCACAAATATTATATATTTAAAAATTCCTTGTTGTTTATTTGAAATCCAAATTAAATACCAGAAGTCCTGTACTTTTATTTGCTAAACCTGACAACCCTCCTATTGCAGAAAGAATGAGAATGCTCATCAAGCTTGGCATGAGAATGGCATTTAGGATATAAGGAAAAGGTCAGTGAGAGGTCATCCAGCAAACACCACAAAGGGTTTTTATGGAGGATGTTGGGAAAACATGTGGTACAGAACCAGCTTGCCACTCCTATGAAAGGCTGGCTTTGTTTCTTAGCAGGATGGAGGCTGCTCTCACTAACCCCAATTTACAGCCAGATTGGAAAACTCTCCTGAAGTGGAACTGGTTTCCATGGGAACACCTTAGCTGCCAAATGCTCAAGTGCCTGGTGTGCAGAGCTTGTGACAGGTGCTCAATGAAAAAGGGAATGCTGGGCCCTAGCTGGTATGGCTTAGTGGATAGAGCATTGGCCTGTGGACTGAAGGGTCCCAGGTTTGATTCTGGTTAAGGGCACATGCCCGGGTTGCGGGCTTGATCCCCAGTAGGGGTAATACAGGAGGCAGTCAATCAACGATTCTCTCTCATCATTGATTTTCAATCCCTCTCTCCCTCTCCCTTCCTCTCTCTGAAATCAATAAAAATATATTCTTTTAAAAAAGACGAGGAAGGGCATGTTGGGTAAGACTTGGTGGATGAATTCTCTAAACTTTAGCATCTAAAAACTAGGTGATTCATCCTAGGGTGATACTAGTGCACCCATGACTGCACAGCTGCCGCTTGTCATCACAGCCTTGCTCCTCACGCAGCATCGGAGAAGTGGCCACGGGCTCATGCCCAGTCAGTCCAGATGCTGGTCCCGATCCTGGTCCCGGTCCAGATAGGGGAGGGGCGTGCAGGGGGTGTGTCCGCAGGAGAGGCTTGTGCTGCTGCAGCAGCGCTCGCTAGCCATGAGCCTGGCTCTGGCACCTGTTGGTCAGCTAAGTGGTGCTCCTGCTGTGGTAGTGCACTGACCACCAGGGGGCAGCTCCTGTGTTGAGCATCTGACCCCTGGTGGTCAGTGTGCATCATAGCTACCAGTCAAATTGTTGAGCAGTTGAGCGATTGACCAGTCACTTAGGCTTTTATATGTACAGATTAGAGGCCCAGTGCACAGATTTCGTGCACTGGTGGGGGGGGTGTGGCCTGTGGGAATCAGCCCGCTGTGGGAGCACCGCTCATCCCAGTCAGCCGAGTGGCGCTCTCACTGTGGGAGCACACTGACCACCAGGGGGCAGCTCCTGCGTTGAGCATCTGCCCCTTGGTGGTCAGCATGCATCATAGTGACCAGTCACTTAGGCTTTTATATATATGGACTAGTGGCCCAGTGCACGAAATTCATGCAAGGGCGGGGGGGGTTCCCTCAGCCCATCTTGCACCCTCTCCAATCAAGGACCTCTTGGGGGTGCCCACAGGGACCGGGCCTAAACTGGCAGTCAGACATCCCTCTCACAATCTGGGACCACTGGCTCCTAACCACTCACCTGCCTGCCTGCCTGAACACCCCTAACTACCTCTGCTTGCCTGCCTGATTGCCCCTAACCTCTCTGCCAGCCTTCCTGATCACCTCTAACTGCCTCTGCCTGCCTACCTGATTGCCCCTAACTGCTCTTCCCTGCCAGCCTAATCTTGCCCCCAGCTGCTCTCCCCTGCTGGCCTGATCTCGCCCCCAACTGCCTCTGCCTGTCTGATCACCCCTAACTGCCCTCCCCTGCCGGCCTGATCTTGCCCATCTCTGTCTCTGTTTTTCTCAGAAGTCCTCCAGGCCTCCCAGCCTCCCTGTCTCCCTCTTCCTCTTTCCTGGCTGGGAGGGGGTGGGGCCAGTGGGGGCCACTCCACCCTCTGCCCACCCTCCCTTCCATCCAGGCCTCTTCAGGCCCAATCTGTTTTGTTTCCTCATTCTGAAAGAGGCTCCAAGAGCAAGCTGGGAGGGAGGGAAAGAAAGGGCTGTGAGCTGGTGGGCTCTGTGTGTGTCTGTGCGTGTGTGCAGTTGTGAGTGAGTGTGAGTGCTTGCCCCGCCTCCCCCGTCCCCATCTCCACCGCCACAAGTCCCCACCCACCAGAGCCTGCTGCGCGTGCAGCCTGGGCGTTAGGATGAGCCTCCGGTTGTTGTGGATGTGACGGACCCAGGGTTTTTATATATTAGGATGTATCTGTGTTTTTGATAAAACTTGGAAACATTCCCAAATAATGCTTGGGAATGTTTTAAAAACTTATATTTTAAAAATTACCTGAATCAAGAAATAAATCTGGGCCTTGAGCAGAATATTTCCTTGGGGAGTGGGGGGCAGGGGGGAGAGATTTCTGTTTTTCCTTCGATGCACAGCATGCCATCCATGAACTCTGCTGACCTGGAAGCACAAGGCAGTGCTTTAGAAATTTCAGGATCCCGGCTTGTACTTTAATTCCCTTACCCTCACAGAAGCCCTTTACTCCAACTGCAGATGCTGCCAAGTTTCAGAACGCATCCTGTTGTTCTTTAGATGTGTGATGAGAATGCATCCTTTGATCTGAGGAAACAGAATCTGTATGTATTTGGCAGTTGTATTTTATAAATGCACATAGGATGGTATGGGATGTACATGGGACTTGAAATATTTTCTGAGTACCTGCTCCTTACCAGATCTTAGCTAGACAGCTGGGAAATATAAAAATAAATTTGTCTGTTTTCTCAAAGAGCCATGGGACATGTAGTTAAGAAATTACAACCCAAGGCAAAATACAATATATGCTCTAAGAAGTACAGAATTATAGGATTAAAGGGAAGAAAAGAGACCACTACTGGGGAATAATCAGAAAACAAGGATTTTAACCTTGAAAGAGGCTTTTGACAGACCAAGATGAAGTTCAAGGCAAGCCAGACAGAACAAACAGCACAGGGTCTGTGGGAGGCACATTATATTCACACCGGTAAGGTGCAGGATACAGCAGGAGCTGAGCCCAGAATGGTAGGCTGGGTCAAGTGGTACAGGATCTAGAATGTCTTAGTCTGGCCTTCAGGGTGCTGCACAGCAGACAGTGGATCATCTCCACTCCCCGGCCCTCTGGCGTAGTTGTCTTCGTCCATACTGGACACTTGTCCAACTACAGACCAGATGGGAAAACCTCTTGACCTGATAATATGAGTAGAAAAGTGCTGTAAAGTGACATTTGCCTTTTACTAAGTAGCTCCTGGGGATCAAAAGTTATCTTTGCGACCTCAAGAGAGGTAGAGAAGGAAAAGTTACTTTCCAGAAGGCCTAACTTTTAAAAGACATGATAGAGGCACATCACAGTTCTGCACTTTATGGGACCCTGAGGAAAGCCATTGTCAAAGGCCAGAGTGAGAGTGGAGAGATAAGAAGAGTCACCAAAACATAAGTGACCTCTTGGACCCTGTCTGTGGTCAGCATGTGGCTCTCAGGTGGCTGTGTTCCTCAGGTGAGTTAGGTCAGCCTGTTGGTTGAGGGGGTTACCCATTAAGGTAGTCTACAGAAATCGTTTTCCACGTGGTCAGCTTCTGTGTTCCTAAAAGTGATTGCCCAAGAAAGAGTCTGTGCTTGCTCAATCAGTGGGTTGCCCCCTCACTTCTTGTTTATACCTCCCCTTTTACAATCTCCCTTCTCCCACCTAACAGAAGAAGAACAGCTCTTAACATCCTGCATCCTACTAAATACACTGACCCAGGGTATGAGAACATGTAGCAAACAGCAGCACAATAAGAAATTCAAATCTAAGAGAGAAAATTCCCAGGAAAGGAAAGCAACCGGGACTTTCTGGAAGGAAATCCAACTGGGCTGTGTCATAATCACCTGTGTCTGCTCCAGCTAGCACACCTCTACCCCCATCCCACCGCCACCCACCTCAGTGTTAGAGCACAAGAGTACAACGGTGGCCACCAACAAACAGTTTCGTTAAATGGAAAAAAGCAAGTAAACTTTTCTTTTTCCTGTCAGAAAGAAATTTAATTTGGTAGATTGGTTTGACAATGAGGTCTGGGTTTGCCCACCAGCTGATGCAGAGGGCATTTTTCATAAACTGGATGAGCACGATCTGCAAGTATTTAAAGCACAGAAAAAAATACGTGGGAAATTCATCCTTTACAATTATTAAATTGATACACAAATTTATATGTCAACTTTAAAAATGTGCAAGGGAGCACATAATTGTTCACAATTATTTTAGGGGGTACGATTGAAGTCTGAAGACCCAGGACCTTCAAGTCTCTCTCCAAACTAACCAATGTTGGGAAGTTTGTAAACTGCTGAATTGAGATTCCAGTTTTGCTCTGCAGAGGGCAGCATTGGTAAACGTTATGAGGTAAAAAGAATTTTTTTTCCTAATAGTTCTTTGGAGATAAACTTTCCTCTTTGCCTTCAAACAATTTTAATTAGAATAAGAATGAGGTTCAGAGTTTGTGGCGTTAGGGAAGAATAGCTGGTTGACCAGAACAGAAATACTGAAGGCCTGTGTGTCAGTACGTTTTCCCAAGGCCAAAAGAGTATTATTTTTGTTTTTAACCAATTTATTTATTTGTATAGTTTAACAGTGCCCAGTACCAAGTGGGCGCTCAAACAGTGTTTCATGGACGAACAGTTGGACTATTTCCAGCTCTAGGGAAGCTCTGGGTAAAGCACACACCCAATTTCATGTCTACAGGACTCAGGCAAGGCTCCCTTATCCCTGAAACCCTACCTGGCTCAAATGGCTTCAGTCCAACAGTCCTCAGGAAGGGCAGGCGCCACCTGTGATTAAAAAGGACTTTGGCACTGGCTGACACAAAAGGGCCCGAATGTGACTAAGGCCCTTTCAGTTCTCAGTGACTCCAGGAAATTATTTTTCTGATGCCATTTCACTAAGAAAACCATGTGATTTCCTTATGGTGAGTTAATTATTGTCAGGCCTTGAATAAATGACCAAACATTTAAATTGAAAGCACAGGTAGATCATCTAGACAAACAGGCCATGGTTCATTCATATTAATCATTGCCGTGTCAGGAACTGAAAGCTTCTTTCAAAGATGAGACAGGGAAGAGAGATCAAATTGAAAGAAAAAGATGAAGTAATGAGTTTAGACTCTACAGTTCCCGATTCCTCTTATCAACAATGTCTCTGTTCCCTGCTTCTGGTGTCCCCTTCCCATCTACACACTTCTCCTTCTGGATATAAAAACTGCCGTCAGGCAAGTTTTAACATATGGGTGGTGATTTTAACATGTGGGCATTTGAATAGTTGTTTAATTGGAATTGCAATACAAGGTTATGCCCCTAGTAGAAGGAATTGCAGCAACAGGGACCGGTGTGGGGGCGGGTTTCCAGAGGGCAGCTCTGCAGCTGTTTCTGAGCCCTCTAGGCAGGTGTGAACTGAGCCCTTCTTCCCACTTCTCTTCATCACCATGGCACCATCATAACAGAGTGTCAATTAAAAATATAACATATAACAATAAAAACCACAGCTTACTTTCTACTACCAGTTCTCTTGTTTTTTCCTAAAATTGGAAATACCTCAAAGTATGTACACATCTCTGTATGTGTGTATGTATGTGTTTATATATATATACTAGAGGCCCAGTGCACGAAATCATGCATGGGTAGGGTCCCTAGGCCTAGCCTACTATCAGGGCCATCTTTTGCCCACTTGCCAGGCCCCAGTCCCACTCCCCGCCACCACCTACCCTGGTTCCCTGTGGTGCCCGTGATCAGAGCCTGCAGGCCGGGGGGAGGGACCGAGAGGTGATCAAGAGGTCTGCCTTCCGCCCGCTCACCAGTCCCCAGTCGCCACCCACTCTGGTTGCCTTGTGGTTCCCCGTTGGCCATCCAGCAATTGGAGCCTACAGGCTGCGGGGAGGGACCAAGAGGTGATCAATGCACCTCATAGTGACTGGTCGATCAGTCGTTCTGGTCATTATGCTGTTATGCTCGTTGGCCTTTTATTATATAGGATACTAGACTAGAGGTCAAGTGCACAGATTTGTGCACCAGTGGGGTCCCTCGGCCTGGCCTGTGCCCTCTCACAATTCAGGACCCCTCAGGGGATGTCAGAGAGCCGGTTTTTGGCAAATCCCTGCAGGGACCCCACCAGTGCACAAATCTGTGCACTGGACTTCTAGCACGCATATAAGATCTTTGGTTAATCTCTTCCCATTATCCCCCCTCCCCCCTTCCCTCTGAGATTCATTCATTCATTTATTCATGTTTCCATGCCTATGGTTTCCGCTCCTGCATTGAACATCTGCCCCCCTGGTGGTCAGTGCATATCATAGCTACCAGCCGGTCACTTAGGCTTTTATATAGAGAGATGTAATATGTATAGTATATTAGATATGGATATTGTAAATATTTATATATACATAGACTTAAGCCAACAATTAACTGTAAAAATATAAGACTTACTATATCAGGAGCTGTATAATCTGCCAGGAAACAATCTATCATCACCACTACCAAAGGCGGAGTTATTGATTAAATGCTCCTATTCACCTGACATTTCCCTGAGCAAATAAAACAGCTGGCAACTCTCACTGAGTTTACCTATGTGGGCCCTCCCATAGAGGGAAATGCAGACTGAGAAATGAACAGTGAAAGTCAGGCTGTTGACTAAATTAATAAAAACACACTCACCATGTGGTTGACTCTACAGGAGACCAGTGTGCACACTGCATGACATCACAGTCTTAGCTGTGCCAGTTTCTTCACTTTCTCAAAGATATAGAGTAGCTATGGTCTTGACCATCTGGCAGGCTGGCTTATTCTGGCTTATTCCAGAGGAAACCACTGGCTTTGTATTTCCAGAAGATAACACCAGGACCCTTGCACCAAGGGACCAGGGACTGAACCATCCTGCCCAAATTCATGTTGAAATACTAACCTTCGTGGTGATGGTATTAGGAGGTAGGGCCTTTGGAGATGGCATTTTTCCTGCAACTTGTGGGCTGTAAGTTTCCTGGCAAGTTGCTTCCAGTTTACTGTTAACTAGAAAACTCAGCTCTAGCACATCTTAAAGTAGAGGCATTGCCTAAATGTTCTGTCATTCAGGAGGATGAGAGGAAGGCTGTTATTCTCGTTCAAGGGGATTCTTACTTACCTCTCTTCACTCCCAGTAAGCAAAGGATTAGCCACAGAAATGCCAGAGAGATGGCAGGCAAGGCTGTCAGGACGGAACTTTGATGGTGAAAACCTACCTCCTAAGCCTCCGCAGCAGCAGGGACTGCCCAGGATACCACGCGCCTGCAGGAGAGGCAGTGCCCGCAGGACCCAGGAGCTCACCTTTCAGGCACTTCCTTATGAGTCAAACACAAGAAGGTTTAGTGACCCTTGGATATGAAAATGGTGTTGAAGCTGTGGGGATGAAAAATTAATTGGAAAAAGTGTAACCCCACACAACCTCTTCCAGAGGAATTAAAGGTCTTCGAAGGGGCTCTAAAGAATACAAGTATCAAAGAGAAGAGAAGACACAGAGCATTAACTTAGTGGTTTGATTCTTTATTGTTTTTCAGACATCCATAATATCCCTTACAATCTCAAAGGGAGTCTGAAATTCACCCAAATTCTTTTTAAAAAACAATTTAATTATATCACATTTAGAAAAGTTAATGTATGCCTTATAATATTTTCAGAAGGAGACAGGGAAAACTCTTCCTCACACACACAAAAAAAGACAATAATAAAGTGACTGAATTCACCAAAGGCTGAGTATAATCACATAAACAGGGGTAGGCAAAAGTAGGTTTATAATTGTGAGTACATGAAACACAGAGTTTATTTTTCTATTATTATTTATTAATTAACTAGAGGCCCATTGCACAAAATTTGTGCACGGGTGGGGTCCCTAGGCTGGCCGGTGATCAAGGCCAATCTGTGGGGTGACCAGCGGAGCAATCAGGGGGCCCCTGCTGGCACCTGCCTTGTCTGGCCTGGCGCTGCCTACTTGCTGGCCCTGCCTTCCCCCCATCGCCACCACCAGTCGGGGCCTGTGGGCTGGGGGCAGCTCCTGCATTGAGTGTCTGCTCCCTGGTGGTCAGTGAATGTCATAGCAACCAGTCGTTCCATCGTTTGGTCAATTTGCATATTAGGCTTTTATTATATAGGATTATATTATTTATTTGTATATTTGTCTTATTATTATTGTTATAATTTTATACCCTTACTTATGATTTATCATTTAGGTAATGATGGCTGGTAATTTAACTGACTTTTGCCGATCCATATATATTATATATATTTACATATATATTATAGATACATAATATACATATATATTATAAGGGGTTCCCATGAAAAGCTTCAAAAAATGAATATTTCAATTCTGTTGATATCAGCCTTTGTAAATAAATATCACTGGTAAATACAATATCCATGGTTATAGTTAATGTATTATTTCTATCTGTGTCTTATAGGGAAAAAGGAAAGGGAAGAGGAAAAGACAGGAACAAAACAGCTTTGTGATGTTTGACACGTGTCCACCTCTCTTTCTCATTAATCAAGTGGAGAACATGTTCTCTGGGAGAAAAGTCTAGCCATTTCCCATGATACACATCTTCCTTAAGAACAGTAACTTCTTTCAGAGGGACATTGTTTATCCCTCCAGGATTAAGCACCTAGCTTCAGGAGGGATTAGGAATTGGGAGGTGTAGTCTACCTCATTCTGAAGACCTTGGGCAGGGCAGCTGTATGAAGCAGTTCTTTGCTCCACAAATCCTGAGGATTTGAATGCTGACCAGAATAACACTGAGGAGCTTTTTTCCTTCCTGGTGGTGTGGCTCAGTGTTCTTACTCGGGGGACTCTGGCAGGCTGGCTTCCTGGCCAGATGCTTCTCATCCACACCTGTGGACCTTAGGAAACCAAGGATGACCTCAGTAGGTGCAGCCCTGATTTCTTTTCCATCACCACCTTTGAGATGTGGAAACTGAATGAACATTCACACCAGAAGCACCCACTCAAGCGAGCAGGTCAGGGAGGAGACCTTCCTGACTTTATGGTCAGCAAGTCAGGTTTGGGCCACCTCCTGACAGGCCATCCATCCAATGGATCAGGCTGTGTTCTTGCAACGTTGTGTGGCTGGACTTCTATTTCATGGCTCATCCAGAAGTAAATGGTTTTATTCTTGAGCAATAACCCCAGAGCCTGAGCCTGTGCCAGAGCAAGGAGGCCACCCTTTAAAATCTTTGGATGCTGGGTTAAGCCAGACCATTGGAGAGGTGCCTTTGTGCTCTACATTACCTTGCATCTCCTAAAAGTACTATTTCTGAACTACCTTTATTTACACTACCACTTTTTGCATTGAGGAATGTTATATCAGCTATAGAAACATTTCTGTGATAGCCACCGTACAGATGCTTTTGAGGAAGTGACCCAATACAGCTGACAGGCCTTTTAGGAGAAAAGTATCTCAGTTTGAAGAACCAGAAAAATGTGTATTTTTCCTGAGCATTGGCATGTTTTTCTCTTCTGGGCATTATTAATCTTTGGTTTGGGTGCTAGAAATCTCAAAGCCTAATATGTTGCCCACTTCCAACAACTTGTACAGTGCCTATAGCATGCATTTTCTGTATGTACTTTGCACTTGAGTTCATCTTATTTTCTTATCCTTGCTTTCCTTTTGCCCTAATTGCATCATTTCTAAGTTGTTTATCACCTTGTGTGTATATTAAAGGTGCCTTGTATTAGTCAGAGTAGGCTGACCACAGTCACAAATGGCTCCAAAAGATGAATACAATACAACAGGTTGACTTCTCACTTACCCTAAGTCTAATGTGGGTATTACTTAGCTCTGCCACCCTCAACATATAGCCCCACAGTGGCTAAAAGAAATAGAAAGATATTCAGATACTTAACCCTTCAGCCTGAAATTGACACACGCCATTCCTCTCACATTCTATTAGATAGAACCAGTCAGTCACCCCCATGCAAAGCTCCTAGGAAACATTCTTCCCAAATGATCAGCCACTTCCTAAAAACAACTCCGAATGGGAAGGGAACACAAATCCTTGGTGGTCAGCTACTGTCTCTGCCTAAAGTCCTTCTAGGAACAGGAACGTTAAACTAACTCAATAGACTTTAAATAAAAAGGAAAAATTTCTTCCCCTTACAAAAAAAGCACTATCAAGAAATGACCAAAATTGTGACAATCTGTGGCTGGGCTCTATGCTGGCTATTATCCTATATAATAAAAGGGTAATATGCAAATTGACCCTAACAGCAGAACAACTGGGAATGACTGGTCACTATGACACACACTGACCACCAGGGGCCAGACGCTCAATGCAGGAGCTGCCCCCTGGTGGTCAGTGCGCTCCCACAGGGGGAGCTCTGCTCAGCCACAAGCCAGGCTGACGGCTGCCAGCACAGCGGTGGTGGTGGGAGCCTCTCCTGCCTCCTCAGCAGCACTAAGGATGTCCGACTGCAGCTTAGGCCTGGTCCCTGCTGGCAAGTGGACATCCCCTGAGGGCTCCACAGGCTGCCAGAGGGATGTCTGACTCCAGCTTAGGCCCAATCCCCTGGGGAGCGGGCTTAAGCCAGCAGGTGGTCATCCCCTGAGGGGTCCCAGACTGCGAGAGGGCACAGGCCGGGCTGAGGGACGCTCCCGAATGCACAAATTTTTGTGCACCGGGCCTCTAGTAGGGTATACAAAAGTATGAGTTGTAGTTCTTGCCCTCAAGTTAATTATAGCGTTTCATGTACACCTTCCATACTTCTGCTTCCATGGTTACGTAGAGATATGGCAGCTCCCAACGTCATGCTGTGGTACAGACATCATTCTACCAGGCTTCTCTCAGCCCTCACCAAACTCTATAATGGAAAGGCTCAGATGCCCCTAGGAGCTCTCTGTCTGTGGAATAAAAGAAAGCCCTTCTGTAGTTACCTTTAGAGTAGCCAGTGGACAATAAGGAGGCAGGGATACTTCACTCCTGGTATTCGCTCTAAGACGGCCTTGGGAAAAGGGCTTAATTTTCTCCTGCCTGGATTCCAAGCCCATAAATTAGAGGTAATGATTCTTGCTTACCTTGCCTTCAGAATTAATTAGTGGTTGTGGTGCACTTTGAGTCTACAGATGAAAGGATTCTATGTGAGCTAAGTGCATTGCCATCATCATCACCATCTTTATCATCATCACCATTACTGTGTGTCCTGAAGATAATGTTATGGAATTTCCACACAAAGTATTTCAGAGACTTGACTTCCTCACCTCTTCAACCTTCTCTATGAATTTTTAAAGGACTAATCCACTTTCCCCTTCTTCATGGCCTTGTTTTTAAGAGCTAAGGAAGCGAGAGCTACTCATAATTTCTGAGCAATGATTCATACACCCCAATTTGACAGTGCCTTTCTACCAGCAATCAAGCTTAGATATTTTGACTATACCCCAAATCAAGATTATAAGGGATATATCAGAAGCAGAGGAGAGAGAAAACTTCTAGAGGCTATTTTAAATCTCAGAACACCTCAAAAAATTATTCTACATTTTTCTCCCAAAACATCTCACAAAATAAATTGACCTTTTCTGCTTACTAGGTGACATTTTAAAGAAGAGTATTCCTAGTATTATATCCTTTTAACTTAGTACTCTGAGCTGGATCACACATCCTTGGGAGCTTGTCAGTCACTGAATTCAATAGGAGTTAAAATTCTGATGTGAAAACAGGAGTGTTTTCCTAAAAAAAAATAAATTGGCAGGGCTTTGGGTGACATTCTGCTTTTAAATATGAGAACTGGGACCAGAGGTAGTGTGGGTTGTGAAGTGATAGGAGCAGAGTCGAGTGAGTAAGGTCAGGTTAACACAGAAGAACCTGAAACTTCCTTGATACATAGATTTAATATTCCTGATCCAGTATCAAGAATGTTAAAATCAAATGGTGACCTTACTAAGCAGTCCTAGTCCCTGGGACTAGTTTAATTGGAGTGTTGGTACTCCTGGGACTATTAAAATGAAATAGTTTGCTAAGCCAGTATAAGACTTCTCACTTATCATTGATGCAGGTACTTCTTCATTCTAAATTAGTGCTGAAATATGAAAGCTGATAAGTATTGGAAGAGCTGGAATGACTCAGTCAATACTATGACTCCAGCCCCAGTTTCTTCAAGTGTACAATGACAAGTTACACAAAGAGATTGAAGTTCTGATTTTGAGATTTTGGTGACTCACAAACTTAGTCAAGCGACAATGATAATAGAAAATATGTTTACAACTCTTCCTGTATGCTAAGCATTGTTCTATTCCCTTTGTATGAAACTAAGTCATTTAATCCCCAATGACCCTAGGACACAATTTCTATTATTACCTGTACTTTAGAGATAAGGAAACTAAGCAGGGAGGGTTTTAATGTCTTATCAAAGGTTTCATGGCCAATCAGAGACTGAGCCGGGATTTGAACCTAGAAACCACTAACCTCTCTGTGACTCTGTGAGTGCCCTTTGCTGTGCCATCTAGCAATTCTGTGTCAGGAAGTTAGTCCCTATTCCTGCACTGGGTTTAAATAAACTATGTTCTCCAAATGTTGGAATTTTAATCCCTAGAAAAGACCTGCAAATATGATCAACCACAAAATAGGAAATAGGATGGAGGCCAGTAGGATGGGATCCACCTAATGACCAGGAGATGCACATAGAAATACATACTAATGGTGAGAGATTAAATGTGGGTGCTGAGGACATGGGTTCAGTACTAACATGAACAAGACAGTGTTTTGCTTTATTTTGTTTTGTTTTTCTAAACCTAATTTAAAGAGATTTCTACTGCTGATGAGGAAAAATCTCTCAGAAAGTAGAACAAGGAAACAAAGGGGTCTGTTCAACAAATGGTGCTGGAACAACTAGACATAAACATGCAAAAAACTTATCTAGGCATAGACTTTACACTTTGTACAAAAATTGACTTAAAATTAGTTATAGACCTAAATGTAAATGCAAAACTATAAAACTTCTAGAAGATAACATAGGAGAAAATCTGGGTGACCTAGCATTAGGCATAACTTTAATTAGAACACCAAAAGCACAATCCAAATTGATGTCAGACTTCATTAAAATCAAAATCTTCTACTTTTCAAAAAAAAACCTGCAAAAAATAATAGGATGACAAGCCACAGAATGAGAGAAAATATTTGAAAAATACACATCTTTGGATAAAAAGCTTTTATCCAAAATATACAAAGAACTCTAAAATCTCAACAATAAGAAAACAACTCAATTTAAAATAGGCAAAAAAATCTGAACTAACACCTCACCAAAGAAGATATACAGATAGCAAATAAGCATATGAAAAGATGGGACCAGAGGTCCCATAATTTTACATTCAAAATTTGAGAGAAACTTCTTCTGACCTAGAATTCTATTCTTTGCTAAACTACCTATCAAATGTGAAGGTAAAATAGTGTCATTTTCAGACAAACAAGGACTTTAAAATTTCCCTCTACCAACTCTTTCTCAGGAAGTTCCTGAAGGAAGTGTTCCACCAAAATAAGGAATTAAACCATGAAACAGGAAGAGACAAGTTCTAGAAAACAAGGGCTCCAACACAAACTTTGGGTAAAGAGCATTCCCAGGGTGGTGGTGAAGGGAAGTCTGAAACCACAGCTGGGCAGCAGACCCCGTGAGCAATCAGTCTAGATTGGAGCAGGAGGGCAGAGAAGTCTCTGTTTTTTAAAAAACAAATATATATATTATGCATAATAATATAAGCACCAAATATTGATTTAACCCCAATTTGCTGAATGTCCAAAGTGGGGAGTAGAGAGTAGAGAGGGGGATGTAAAAAAGGACTAACGTCTCTTATTATAGAATAAAGACAAAAGTTAACAGAAAAAGCTTACAATTAAGTTAATTAGCTGCAGGTTAGCATGTTCTGCTAAAATGTAGAAATAAATAACTGGAGAAAATAATCAGCAGTTGCCTGGAGATGGAGAGGGGGAGCTGCTGTTCCTCACCATAACTTCATAGTGCTACTTGCCTTTTGAGGCTATGACATGTATTATATTGTAAAACTACAAATTTAATTTAAAAACAAAAGAATTGAAAAGAAAAAGAAAGAGAACTTGTGATGGCAACTCAAGCAGGATCCTTTTGGCTGCCTGATGGTCATACTGAGGATGGAAAGGAAGTGTGTAGGTGGTTTATCCCAAATCCTTCATTAGAGCCCAGATTGTGTCCAGAGTAGTTTTGTAGGTTCATTTTGTACATCAGCAACCTCATTTTTGGCTTTCACTCCTGTGCTGTCTGAGTCTATAAGTTTGAATCATTTGTATGTTTTGAAACTGCTTTAAATAATACATTGACACTAGGGACAGATCCAGGTTTTAAGGGAGCTAAAACTTGTATGATTTGGGGTTCTAATTAAGAAAAATAATATAAAATAAGACATCCAAAATTAGGTATGAAAGTGAACATTCACTTAGAATGAAAAAATGTATCACAATAAATTACAAAATTTTTAAAATCCAGAAAAGTGACATAGCATTTTACTAATTAACTATCTGACACATTGCTGTAATATTTTTTCCTATATTGTTTAGGATATGTAAACTTTGATCACCTCCTCATATGACTAAATTATGTCATATTATCTATAGAGAGAATCCTATATAATAAAAGCCTGATATGCTAAGTGTCCAGTCGACCTGTTGGCCGTTCAACCAATCAAAGCGTAATCTGCTAATGATATGCTAAGGCCACTCAACCACTCACTATGATGTGCACTGACCACTGGGGGCAGACGCTCTGACCGGTAGGTTAGCTTGCTGCTGGGGTCCAGCCGATCAGGACTGAGCAAGACAGGCTGGAAACACCCTGGAGCCCTCCTGAAGTCCCTTCATGGCTGGCCAACCTCCCGTGTCCCTCCCCGGCCCCAATTGTGCATGGTTGGGGTCCCTCGGACTGGCCTGTGCCCTCTCGCAATCCAACATCCCTCAGGGATGTCGGAGAGCCAGTTTGAGGGGTCCCACTGGTGCACGAATTCATGCACCGGGCCTCTAGTAGAACCATAATTCAGTATCCCCTCTAGCAGGGTTTATTGAAATCTATTTTCTACAATGGCTTGCTTAGAAAAATTTATCTCTGGTTTCCAAATCATTATTGGTAAAGTCATGTACATTTATAAGATTATTGTCCTAAAAGTTTTTTAAAATAATGTTTTATTTTTCAATTACACTTGACAAACAACAGTATAGTAGTTTCAGGTGTATAACATAGTTATTAGACATTTCTATAACTTATGAAATAGTCACCCATCTGACAACATACCATATATAGTTATTACAATTTTATTGACTATATTCCCTATGCTGTACTTTCCTTTCCTATTTTGTAACTACCATTTTTTTCCTTCTTAATTTCTTTTCTCTTTTCATCCAACCTTCAACCATCTGGCAACCATCAAAATGTTCTCTGTATCTATGAGTTTGTTTCTGTGTTGTTCGTTCATTTATTTTGTTTTTCTGACTCCATATAGAAGTGAAATCATATGGTATTTGTCTTCCACTATATGACTTATTTCACTTAGCATCATACCTTTTAGGTCCATCCATGTTGTTGCAGATTTCATTATTTTTATGGCTAAGTAATATTTAATTGTATATATGTACCACTTTTTCTTTACCCATTCATCTATAAATGGGCACTTAGGTTGCTTCCATATCTTAGCTAACCTATATAATAAAAGGTTAATATGCAAATTGTCCCCTCGGGAGTTTGACCACTCACCACCAGGGGCCCGGCCAGCAGCAGGCAGCCAAGGGAAGGAAGGCCCTGGCTGGCAGCCGGAAGGCTCTGGTCGATCCTGATCACCAGCCAAGCCTAGGGACCCTACCCGTGCATGAATTTCATGCACCAGGACTCTAGTTGTAAATAATGCTGCAATTAATATAGGCATGCATATGTCTTTTCAAATTAGTGTTTTTGGTTTCTTCTGATAAATACTTATAAGTGGAATTGCTGGGTTCTTTTTTTGTATCTTATTAGAGACTTAGTTTCAAAGTCTATTTCATCTGGTACAAGTATCATCACTACACCAGCTTTTTCTTTTTTATTTCCAATTTCATGAAATAGCTTTTCTATCACTTTACTTCTAGTCTGTGTGGGTCTTTCCATCTGAAATGAGTCTCTTATAGACAGCATATGGAAGGGTTTTGTTTTCTTATCCATTCAGTTACCATTTGTCTTTTAATTAGAGCATTTAATTCATTTATATTTAAAGTAATTGTTGATAGATATGTAGTTATTGCCATTTTATTATTCTTTTTTCTTATTCTTTTTAAAGAAGTCCAATTAACATTTCTTGTAATCTATTTTGGTGGTGATGAACTCTGTTCACTTTTTCTTGTCTGGGAAGCTTTTTACCTATCCTTCAATTCTAAATGATAGCTTTGCTGGGTAGAGTAATCTTGGTTTTAGATCTTTGCTTTTCATCACTTTGAATATTTTGTATCAATCTCTTATGGCTTGAAAAGTTTCTATTGAGAAATCAACTGACAGTCTTATGGGAGCTCCCTTGTAGGTAACTAACTGATTTTCTCCTGCTGCTTTTAAGATTCTCTCTTTAACCTTTGCCATTTTAATTATGATGTGTCTTTCTGTGGTTATCTGGGTTCATCTTGTTTGGGACTCTCTGCACTTCCAGGACTTATATATCTACTAGAGGCCCAGTGCACAAAATTCATGCATGGGCGGGGGGTTCCCTCAGCCCAGCCTGCACCCTTTACAATCCGACATCCCTCTCACAATCTGGGACCACTGACTCCTAACCGCTCACCTGCCTGCCTGCCTGATCACCCCTAACCACTCTGCCTGCCTG
>NW_005356437.1:2326261-2347354 GCF_000412655.1 Myotis brandtii
GCCCTCCCCTGCCAGCCTGGTCACCCCCAACTGCCTTCCCCTGCCAGCCTGATCACTCCCAACTGCTCTCCCCTGCTGGCCTGATTGCCCCTAACACCCTGCCAGCCTGATCTTGCCCCCAACTGCCCTCTCCTGCTGGCCTGATTACCTCTAACTGCCTCTGCCTCCGCCCCCACCACCATGGATGTCCGGAAGATGGCCGGTCAACCTGGTCTAATTAGCATATTACCCTTTTATTAATATAGATAGATTATATAGGATAGCATTGCTTAAATGGGGGGAGAGGCTTTTTCAGCAGGAGGAGATTCTCTAGGCAGACAAAAATACATAATCCCTGTATCTGGACTGATAACCAGCCATATGCACTATACTGCCAAACCGGTTATTAAAAAATTGAATCGCTTTCTTACACCTTACACCAAACAGCTGTTGCCCTTAAAACCCCTCCTCAGCCCCCACCTTAGGTTCTGCCTTTGCAGTTCACCCAGATTTGGTTCTGATTGGTCAGTTTCTATGCCAGTCAGTGTCAAAAGCTCCGCCTCCCAGGCAGCCATTGGCTCCTCACAGTTCACCCAGATTTGATTCTGATTGGTCGGTTTCTATGCCAGTCAGGGTCTCTGGGCCTATCTCCAGGCCTATCTTCGGACTTCTCTCCGAGGCAGCTGCGGATCAGGCCCTGCCTCTCTCTCTGGGCCTCTCTCCGGGCCTGATCCACAGCCCCCTCGGCAGTCAGTGCTGGGTCACTGCGCCCGCACCAGCAACAGTCAGTGCTGGGTCACCACGGCAACCCAGCACTGACTGCAGGACTGACTTCCGGTGTTCAGTCAAGCCTTCAGTCGGTCGTTATGGACCCTGGGTTTTTATATATTAGGAGAGTATTACAGATATCTTCCATCCCCCCCTTTACCCTCCTCCTTCCAGGCCCTACCCACCCTCCCAGGTCTTCACTACCCTATTGCCCGTGTCCATGGACTATGCATATAAGTACCCACCCACCGGCTGCCAGCCTTGCTGTGATGGGAGCCTGTGGGCCATGGGGGAGGGACCTAGAGGTGCTCCATGCACTTCCTGGTGACCAGTCATCTGTCTGGTCGTTTAGGTCATGACGGCCCCTGGCCTTTTATAATGTAGATTTCCTTAGTGAGGTTAAGAAAGTTTTTCATCATTATTTCTTCAAAGAGGTTTTCAATTTCTTGCTTTCTCTCTTTTCCTTTTGGTATTCCTGTGATGCAAATGTTGGTATATTTGCTATTGTCTCAGAGACCCCTTTAACTATCATCATTTTGTTTGTTTTTTCTTTTTTCTGCTCTGATTGGGTACATTCTGCCACCTTGTCTTCCAAATCACTGATATGATTCTCTGTTTCATCTAATTTACTGTTGATTCCCTCTAATGTATTATTCATTTCAGTTTGTAATCTTTTTTAAAAATATGTTTTTATTGATTTCAGAGAGGAAGAAAGAGGGAGAAATAGAAATGTCAATGATGAGAAAGAAACATTGATTGACTGCCTCCTGCATGCCCCACACTGGGGATCGAGCCTGCAACCTGAGCATGTGCCCTGACCAGGAATTGAACCATGGCCTCCTGGTTCATAGGTTGATGCTCAACCACTGAGCCACACCAGCTGGGCTCAGTTTTGTATTCTTCATTTCTTACTGGTTCTCTTTTAAGTTTTCTATCTTCATTTTATGCTTCTAGTTTTTTTGTTGAAGTTCTTACTAAGATCATGGAACATCATTATAACCAATGTTTTGAACTCTGCATCTGGTAGATTGCTTGTCGGTATTTTGTTTTGTTTTTCTGGAGTTTTGTTTTTTCTTTCATTTGGGGCATGTTTCTTTGTGTTATCATTTTGGCTGCCTCCCTGTGTCTGTTTCTATATATTAAGTAGAACTGCCACATTTCCCAATCTTGGTAGAGGGGCCTTATGTATAGGTGTCCTGTGGGGTCCAGGGGCCCAATATTCTTGATTACCTGAGCCAGGTGCTCCAGGTATATCCCTTGTGTGGGTTATATATGCCTTCCTGTTATAGTTGAGTCTTGATTACTATTGGCTGGTCTATAGAAAAGTTAATTGGATGTGAGGACTAGCCATGATTACACTGGAGGAGCTGTTGTGCAGGAACTGACTCTATAGTGCAGGATTTTCTTTAGGGAAGGCTATGTTGCCTGCCAAGGATGCCCTTTGGGTGTGTCATTTGTAAAAGTGGTTGGGTGGTGCTCCGGCTGGTCTGAAGCTGACCGCAAGGTGTGTTTGTTCTGAGGCTTCCTGAGAGGGACTTAGGTGCCAGCCAAGGTTAGCTGCTGCCTGTGCCCTGCCCAGAGCCACTTGGTATGAGTTACAAAGTGATCTATAGATTGTTGCCACTTGTGCTGGCCTTGGAAGTGCCTGGGAGAGGCTAAGCTACGAACTGATGCTGGCTACCACTTGTGCTGAGTTTGGGGTTGCTTAGCAAGAGGTATGAGGCATGCAGAGGCCAGATGTTACTTGTTTGGGTTTTATGAACCTTTGAGAGATTTTAGGAAAGTCCAAAGCATGAGCCAAGATATGCTGTTTGTATGGGGAAAACACTGGAAGTGGCTTGGGTGGGTTTGCAGGTTGGGTGGGGTGGAGTCTCAGGGAATCACCAGGGCAGGGAAAACTGCATTAGCCAGTGTGATGAAGACTCTGAGATGGCACCAGCCTTTTAACAGGTTGAGTGGGGTGAGGGCTCAACAATTAAATAATGGCCTCTGGAAGCACTCTGGGTGGGAGAAAGCTTACCCCTTCAGCCCTTGCCCTCAAAGCAGACAATTCAGTTCTCCCTGTATGTCCCTGGCACTTTTCTAGCTGCTGCCCCAGCACTGGAGCTCAGAGCGAGTGAGTCCATCAGTAAGTACTGCCAGGGCCTTTAAGGAGAATGTGGGACTGCAGCAGCCTTCCATCTCACTCAGCCAGTTTCCACTGGCTTTCACATCCAGAAGTTATGAAGACTTCTCTTCCTGGTACTTGGACCTGGGTTGTGGAGCCTGGTGTGGGGCTGGGACCTGGCTCCTCAGGTGGCACCTTTGCAACAAGATATGCCTCCCAATTTTCATCCAGCACATGTGCATGGGGACCAGCCCATTCTGTGTCTCTGCCCCAGTCTTCATGTGGCTTATTCTTTATATCCTAATTATAGCACTTCCGCTCAGCTAGACTTCCGGCAGTTCTCAATGATGGCTTTTCTGTAGTTAAGTTATAATTTTGATGTGGTCATGGGAGGATGCAAGCATAGCATTTATCTACTCTGCCATCTTGACCTAAAAGATTGCTGTCCTGAATTTTGGAACTCCTCTATTTTTATTCTTTTCCATTGTGAACTGCTGCAGACACCTTGTGTTTGTAGCACTGCTTCAGACTTGGTGCTTACACACTCAGGAGTTCTGATAAATGTTTTCCCATCGATGCAGAAAAGAAAAAAAATGTATATATGTAGTGTATTACAATTGTCTATGCATGTTTTAGCATATTCCTGACAGGAAAGAACTTGCATTTTGACTAGACATCTTTGAGAGGTGAATTTTCCATTTGCTGATTATTGAAAGAATGTTCCATAGACTGTCTTCTGGCTTCAAACATTTCAAACCTTGTTTCTCTTCTTCTCTCATATTTCCAGAGCCATTGCTGCAGGAGGACATGTCCATGTCCAAAAATGACCTCTGTCCCCAGCATCTTCCTGTCACAACTCCCAGAGATTGGGCAATAGCTTAACTACACAGAAGAGATCACAGCAGACATAAATATATCCCACTGAACCCAAACTAAATGTATCTCCAACTCAACTTCTCCCCAAGAGCCCACAGACATACACAGTGCCACTGACAAATAGGGAAGCATGATGGAAGAAAAAAATAGAGTAAAAGAAATAGGGTCTTCACTGATTATGCTTAAAATATGTCTTTCAACTTTTATTTAAAAAACATATGACCATGAGAACCTATTTCTAGGGCCTTAGAAAGGCCTGTGCAAGGGAGGAGTCCTCCAGTTTAAGCTTTATTCCCTCTGACTGGCACTTAGGCAGGAAATCTGCCAGCACTCCAGGACTTCTGCCTTGATTTGAAACATTGCAGCAAAGGGATAGGAGGCCCCGCTTGGGGTAGGGCTGGCACCTGGTCCCCGTGAGCTGACCTTAGCTATGTGGCTTAAGGGATGTAATCAGAAGGCAAGGAAAGGAGTACTCCCATCAGTATCAGCCTGGAAGTGCTTTCTCTGGCAAGGGAGGAAGGTGTATGTGCATGGGGTAGGGATGGGAGGGGACTGAAAGTCTAACTCTTCTGGTCCCCAACAATTTCTAGTAGGCACCAAAGAAGGTCTTTTCTGGCATTGAATCTTTGTTTCATATCAAGAGGATAATCAATTAAATGATTTATTATCATTTTTCCCCCAAAATAGCCATCTCATTTATTTGTGTGTATTCATGCATTCTGCAGATTATAACCAATAAACATTTTACTGATAGACCAAGGAAAATATGAGGAAAATGATTTAAGGAAGAAAAATAGCAATACATTCCACAATCAAACAGAATTTTTTCTTGAAAGTCTGTTTACTTCTGGCTCTTGGAGGGATGAACATTTTTAAGGGCCTATTTTGTGCCTCTCACATCATCTCCTTTAATCCTCACAGTAATCCTGATGAAGGTGTTATGATTCACATTTTCAGATAAGGACATTAGCCCATAGTGGAAAAATAAACCAAGGAGAAAGATAGGGGCCCATTCAAGACAACATGTTAACAAGGAATGTCAGACTCCCAAGCCGTGCGTTTTCACCACCTCACAAGGACCACTGAAAGCGCCCCTAGCAGCAGGCACCCAGGATGGCCTGAATCCTCCCCACTTTGGCCACCCGGACCCTGACAAAGAACAGAACCTAGCAGGATACCTTCCTTGTACTTTATAGGGCTCTCCGGTGCTTCCTGAGTGATCCAGACAACTAATCAGCATATTTTGTTATTTTCCAGGAGAATCACCACTACTTCAGAGGTAAATCCTAGAACTAAGAAAGTTTGAAGAAAACTTATTTTAAAATGCTTTGAAATTCCATTTTGCAAACTGTAAATTAAGGAGTATTGAAGGTTAATAGTGCTGAGTCAGCTGAGTAAAAAAAATAACAATTTCTTTCATTTTTTGAGCCATTGTAAACATATAGAGGTGTATTTTTCACTCTATACCCCTAGGAAACAGTCAACCAAACATTTGCTTCCTCTTTGAGTTCATGTATCTGAAGAAAAAGCTGATATTTCTTGCTTGCGTGCTTGGTTGTTTCAAAAGGAAACCAGAATATCCCTGGCCCTCAGGCAGTTCTGGTAGCCACAGCCGGCTGGAAATTCTGCAATTGGTGACGTTAGGGAGAACCTCCCAGCACTCCCACACAAATGGGGGTGGGGCATCCCCCCCCCTTTTTTTTTTTAATGAAGCACAGAATGAGTCTCAGAGAACCACACTCCTGGCCCTGAGTTGGTAGGCTAAGGAAAGGAAGGGGCCAGGGCATGAGACGTTTGATTCTGTCAAAGCTTTAGAGATGCTTCTCGAAAAATAAACAGACTGTCCTCTTTTTCTCTTAAAAAAAAAAATCACATAAAGTATATAGTAGGGAATGGAGACTGATGTTCTTTCTCCAACCATCACGTAGAGCTATTTTAGTTTTCATGGCAGAAAGAATGTTCTCGACCTGTGTGTGTTGTCCTATAAAAGAGTACAGGCAACTATGATGCCTGCTAGTTTTAAATGACTTCACATGACAACAATACATCATATTTGTGTGACATATTTCTCAAGAGGGGCCCAACTGTGATAGCCTGTCTTTAACTCTGACCTTTCCCTCTGAGACCCTGAATCTCATTCTCCACAGAACTTTGTCCTGCAAGTTCTTGTGTTTCTCCCATTTTAAGCATCCTCTCTCCTTCCCTAACGCCCCCTCATCCTACTAGATGCCCAAAGCTCTCCGATGTGTCTTGATCACTTGGAACTCCCAAAGCCGGGCAGCTGTACTACACCAGGCCCAGCAGCAGGGACCTGACCCAGGACCTGGTTAGAAATGCAGACCTGGATCCCAGCCCAGACCTGCTGAGTCAGAGCCTGCATCTCCTAACAAGATCCCAGGTGACTTGTGTGCACATGTATGTCTGTGAAGTGCTGGCCTGCACCATTCTCATGGGGTACAGTTGAGCTTTGTCACCAACTTGTGTGATTTGGGCAGATCAGGCTACATCTCTGGGATTCAGTTTCTCATTTGTGAAATAAGGAAATAAGGCCATCTCAAGGTAACAGTGTGGCAGAAAGAGCCAGCTCCGGACTCAGGCCACCCACTCACCTCTGGGTCAAGTGCGTCAACCTCTCCAAACCTCAGTCTACTCCTCTATAAAATAGCAATATTAAGTACCCATCTTATGGGGCTGTTGTGAAAGTGGAGTGAGAAAATCTGTATTCGTTTCCGATTGTTGCTTACCAAATTACCCCAAAGACCATGGCTTGAAACAACACACACTTTTTAAGATTTCAGTTCTGGAGGTCAGACGTCTGCAGTGGTTACACTAAGCTAAAATCAAGGGTCAGCAGAGCCAGAGGCTCTAAAGGAGAATCTGTTTCCTTGCTTTTCCACCTTCTAGAGGCTGCTCACATTCTTTGGCTCATGCTCCCCTTCCTCCAAAATCAGCAATGGTCAGTGGAGCCCTCACATCACATCTGCTTTTGTAGTCACATCTTCTCTGACACCACCTCCTGCCTCCTGCTTTCACTTTATAAAATTCCTGTGATTACACTGGGCCTACCTGATAATCTGGAATCTCCATCTCAAAGTCAGCTGGTTAGTAAACTTAATTCCGTTTGCAATTTTAAATCCTCCATTGCCATCTAACAACATAATCAAAGGCTCCAGGGACCGTGACATAAACGTCTTTGGGGGGAGCCATTATTCTGCCCATCACACAGCATAAAGGGGTTATTACTGTGCCTGGCAAGCAGTCAACACCTGGTAAACGTCAGCTGTTTTTATTGTGGGGTGTGACTCTGAAGACAGCCTGCCCTACTGTGTAGGAGCAGAGCAGTGGGCTGGTTGTGTTTTTGTGATGAAATGACCAAGATATGTTCCATAGATGTGTCCTCTGGTTCTGGCTTGCCTTACCCTCTACAACTTTGGTTGCTGTGGCTGGACACACACCCTGACTAGGGAGCTCCTCAGCTAGCTACAGTGATCCACCTACCTGTCCATGGCTAAAGCCTGAGAACATTTTCTGTATTAACTATGCATAGATGGTAAGCTACAGCTTCACAATGTGATGACAGAATCCACTAAACTCATCGATCTGAATTCTCTCCTGCAGACCACTGACCCTCTGTCTCATTCACACATTCATTCACTCAGGAAATATCGAGCAACTGACATGTGTGAGGCACTAGAGCAGTGGTTCTCAACCTTCTGGCCCTTTAAATACAGTTCCTCATGTTGTGACCCAACCATAAAATTATTTTTGTTGCTACTTCATAACTATAATGTTGCTACTGTTATGAATCGTAATGTACATATCTGATATGCAGGATGGTCTTAGGCGACCCCTGTGAAAGGGTCGTTCGACCGCCACAGGGGTCATGACCCACAGGTTGAGAACCGCTGCACTAGAGCTATAACAAGGAGGAATGGTCTTCTCTTTGTCTCTCAGTAGCGCTCTGGCTGCTGCCAACGGGATCCAGAGAGAAGTTGAGTGACCCTGGATTCTCCAAGCCTTGCTTCAACAGAGTAGCTTCAATATTTATTTTCCATAATGGGGCTCTGTATAATATTTTGTTGAAAAATGGGGTTCCCTTTCTTGTATCTGGCACATAGTAGACACTCACATATCAGTAAATCTTTAAGTGTCTGAAAACTGCTGCTCTGGGATATAAAGCCCAATTCCAGCGGATTCTCCAGGTTTGGCCTCTGGGTTGCAGGCTCCTTTGTGCCTAAGCCTGGAAAGTCCTTCCCTACTCGGCCTCAACTGTACAGCCTCCCATGCGTGCCACCAGCAGCTGCCCCTCCTCTGCTCTTTCACAGGCTCAACTTCCTCTGTTTTCTTTCCCCTTCTGGGCCACATCTTTTGGTCCACTTCTGGTATTTGTAGAGCACACTTGGTCCCTCCTGCCATCTTTCTATCTCCTGTGAGTTAAATCCTGGCTCATCATCATAGTTGCGTTCTCAAAAACCCCGAGATTTTTCTTGCCTTCTCCAACTCTGCCCCCAATGTACCTGGAGAGAAAAATAAATACCATCTTTCCCATACCAGACCTACCCTCTCTCCCTTTGCCACAGGCCAATGACAATATCTAACACTCTCACACAGCTCTATTCCACCTGAGGCATTTGAAATTACTTAAATTAAGCTGTCTCATCATTTACTTTCAACCACTTCTAATAACACCTTGTATTTATAGTTCTTTGGAGTTCGCAAAGCTCTTTGACATTATCGCATTTAATTTGAGCCTCAAATGCCTTTATGAGGTAAGCAAGGCGGTGATTTTTATTCTTGTTTTGCAGAGAAGGAAACAGGCTCAGATCGGACAGGAGCTTTGCCCAAGGCCATGCGGCCTGAACAGGCAAAACCCACCACAAGCCCAGATCCTCTCAAGCACAGCACTCTGCGTGTGTGTTCATCTCACTTCCAAAGATTATGAAGGCTCAGGGCCTGTTTCATTTTGTTTCACAAATGGATTTGGCAAAAGACTAAGACAGTACAGTTAATCCTGGCTGCAGCTGCTGGAAATTTTGCCGCACCCTCCTTCTGTTGAATTTGGAACCTCAAACAAAGCTCAGTAGAAAGAAGACAAAGAAAGCTTCCATTTGCATTTCATTTTGGTTCCCCCTTGGATTTCATAAAAAGGAAAGAAACAGGAAACCCACATCTCTGTCATTGCCACAGTCACTTTAATTATGCAATGCCACTTGAAAATTAAGCCAGCTTTGTCATGAAAAACAATTTTCTTTTGATGGAACAGAGCTGTCTTTTGGAGCCAATGAAGAAAGTTCAGCAGCATTCTACACAGCACACCCTTTACCTTCACAGGAATAGAAGGATAGTTAAGATATTGTATCTTAATTCTCTGGTAACAGAAATACTGTCCTAGTCACAGGACTCCAAATATTAAGAAATACAAATAGAGGCCGTAAGAGATGATGAGACAGTCAGCCCTTATCCTTTTTGTTCTCTCTACTCTGCTGTTCTTGGAGAAAGCTGTACAAATTGGGTTGTTCCCAGAGTCTTAGAGACATGTGAAGTGCTTAGGATTTTGAAAAGTGTTGTTGTTTTAATTGGTACTAAAAAAAATAACAGATTGCACCTTTAGATCCAGGCAAAAGGAATGGAAACTATAATATTCTGCCTGGGAAAAATGGTCACCATAAAAACCAATCTGCCTACAGATCAGCTTTCCTTGAGTCATTTGCTGAGTCACTCTAGGAGCAAGTAAGAAATAAATGGCTCCAAACTTGAGACAAAACAAGAAACATTCCTAACTAGGGGGCGCTGATTTGAGGTAATGAATGTAGAATCCCTTTCCATTAAAGGAAGAACCCTTTGGGGTTTTTTTAAATTAAGAACAGAGGATTTAGTGTGATTCAGCCATGATTTAAATAAATATGTATTCTAATTCTCTGAAGGGGCATAGAAGCAAGGATACCCCAGTAGCAATAAGTACACCTTGTGCCCAGATATTGGTTTCTAAACACCATTCCACTGAGCTCCTTGAGAAAAGGAACAGTTTCAGGGTTGGGAGGAGAAAATGTAGATGAACTTGCGGTGTACCAGAAAGTAGGAAAACACCAACAACTTATAGGCATATGTAAAAAGATCATGAAAAACCATAGAAGAGTCTTAAATGCATATTGCTAAGTGAAAAAAAGTCAGTCTGAAAAGGCTACATATGGTATGATTCTACTTACTAGTATATAATATTCAGGAAAAAGCAAAACTACAAAGATGGTAAATAATGGTTGCCAGGCATTTGGGATGGGGAGAGCATTGAAAAGATGAAGCATGTGGGATTTTTTCGGATAGTGAAACTACTCTGGAAAGTAAAAATTATTTGATAATATGAAAAATTATTTTGAGGATTATCTATTTCCAACTTCATATTTTATTGTATTGGTTATTCTAAAAGGAAAGAAAACACACTATTCTTATATGTGTATGTATTAGAGAATATATAGGAAGAACTGAAAACTGCAAGTGTTGATGTATGGAGTTCATGAATGCATGTAAATAATTACTTTATGGAAAGAATACAATAAGGTTCCAATACATATTGCAATTTGTTTAATAGAGTATTTGATTCAAACATCACCTAAGGTTTTATATTGTATTGTGAATATACTGAATAAAGTTTAATAAAAGTGCAACTGAATTAAACACATAATGTTTCTCTCTCCATCATGCCCTACTCCATCACTACAAAAGTCTTAAAACCTCCTAATGCCTAAAGGATTTTGTGCCACAGACCCTGGGGCACAAAAGGCTGGAATATCATTGCTGAGGCTATCACTCTGCTGGCACCTACTCAGAAATCTGGGGAACCCACCTGCAGTGCCTCTGAGAAGGAGAGTATTTTGGTTCAATGTGTCAAAGTCAAATGGGCTATAAAAAATCTTAAGAACCCATCCTTTATGTTCCCAGTTTTAAGAATACTTGCAAAACATAGCATTAAGACATGGAATATCATCTGAAGTCTATATTCACGTCTGGGGCCTCATACTGTCCCTGGGCATGGTACTCTGATGAGTTTTCTCAGAAATGTGTTCCATCTGGGGCACATGCACACACACACTCACGCACACACATATTTCCTTCTCACGAAACTCGATTCTAAAATAAATTCTACATTGCTCAATTTATTTTCATTTTCTTTTGCCTAAATAAGGGGCATAGTTCCAAGTTTACTGAGAACTTCAAACTTATGCAGAGTCAGTAAAACCTCTCAAAGTTCCTCTTATCACTGTCAGAATAGCAGCTCAAAGAGGAAGCAGCTCAAAGAGGAAGTAAGACACAGACAAGGAAAGATGATCTTTTTTAACCAGTGTAAACATCCTTCCTGACTTGCCATGGCCTTTTATTGTCATCACACTTTCTTTGCTGTACTAGCATGAATATTTTGTTCATGAGTTGTTATTGCCAATTATCCCGGAGAAGAGATAGCATTTATTTATCATTATTTATTTCTACATAAAAAACTTGAAGCTATTAATTGCCCTCTGCTTTTCTAGTGGCAACTTCATTTTCAATCTCTTTCCAAGATGCTGGCTGCCAACTATGTATCATGCTTTCCCTTGAGGGCTCTTACCAGCAAACAGTCTAAAACACTAACAGAATCTATTGCTTTTGTCTTCCTGGTGAGTCACTAAGCTTATTAAAAGCATATCAAGGTCAGTGCAAGTTTGGATGACTTGAAAGCTGATGAAACAGAGACAGGAAGTTTTGTTAACTTAAATGAAGGCTTACAGGGCCTTATGCTAAGATTCTTTTGTTTATAGTTCCTTATAGTGCAAACAAACACTTATATTTTAATGTGATAATTGCCTTTAAATAATTCAAGAAATTTAGGTTTATTTAGATACCCAGCAACCAAAAGAATGCGATTGATAATTGGAAGCTATAAAATAATTAGAGAAAAGATTACTCCATTTTGGTACTCTGAATAATTGGGGAGTATTAGAGCAGGGAAGGACTTTGGGGATTATCTAGCCAAATCTCCATGTTACAGATGAGGAAGGTAGGAACCAGGAAGGTCCGGTGACTCATCTAAGGGCAATAGTTAGCTGGGTGAATAGGGTAGAGAAGACCTGAGGGAGTGGGTACGGGTTGGGAGGAGGGGGGCAAAGGTGGAGAAAATGAGAAATATCTGTAATACTTATCAACAATAAAAAATATATATTTTAAAAAATAGCTGAGTGACAAATTAGACTTGGCCTACCGTTTTTCCATTACAGCATGGATTTATATTATTTTGGACATTTGGACAAAGAAATATATTTAATTAAATCATATCCTTATTATAGTCATAGCACTAAATATCATATAGATCTGAGAGATGTTTGCAGTACAGAGAAATGGACAAAGAGAATATGATTCTATGCCTTTAACACTGATTTCTGTGAATATTTAGCTACAAGTGCATTTAACTTCAGTGAGGGTTTCAAAAGAAGATCAATTTGAACATTTTCTTATTTCATTGAAGGACATCTTGTCTTAGAAACCATCTTGGCCAACAGAGGAGTCAGTCAAGTCTTGCTGTGAATAAAATGTTTTCTGCCAGTTGCCCTTGGTTTCAATAATCTTGAGTAGAGATACCACTGAAAGGGAGATCTATGGCAAGAATTCAAGGCAAAGATACCATTGTGTTTAAGAAGCCTATCTTCCTAGATAGAGATGGAAAATGGCATTTTCTGATATCTAAATAACTTTGAAATGAAGGAATAGTGATCAGAAGCCCTCATTCTGCATCCTCCCTTTTGCACTTTCAACCTATATACCTGCATTATACTAACCTTACTCACCTTCGCCCACGTTACTCCGGTAACATTAGGCTCCTTTCCCCATAACTCCAAGTAAGGAACCGTATTTTTAAAAAATTTTGGTGTTCTCCCATATTTTGTCCAAGTTTGGGCATATTACTATACATTATTAATTTTATGATTAATAAATTTGGTACAAATTATTTAGTTGATCTAGAGAAATTTTACCAAGTTTGGGTCTTCAATTTGGGGCAATGAGGTTAGGCTAAGTGGCAGAATAGAAACTCATACAGGGAACCTTCCGTGTTATACAAATGTGAAGCCACATTTCTTGTAAATAACTACTTCTGAGGCTCAGCTCCAGTTCTCACTGTCTCTGACCGGATCTCTCTTGTGTGTGTTTTCTGGTTCTCTTCCTTTGAGATCAGTGGTGCTTCCTGCAGATAAGGTACTAAATATCTCAAGTTAGAGTTTATCACTTTTTTTTATGCAGGTAACATTCAGCCAAGAGGACACTGGTCAACATAAACACTTCTTGAATTAGATCTGTTTTCTGATTCATCAGAATCATTAGAGGTTTGCTTTCAACTGCAGATTTGTGTTTATGTTGGGTCTTTAAATCCATTTCAATGAACACTCGCTAAAACACCTTTGCTGGTTTCCTGGATTCTTCAAAAAATTAAGAATAGAGCTACCAAATGACCCAGCAATTTCTCTCCTGGGTATATTTCCACATAACTCAAAAACATGTATTCACAAAGATATATGCATCCTTATGTTCACTGCAGCATTATTCATGGTGGCCAAGACATGGAGACTACCATGGCGTCCTTCTATAGAGGATCAGATAAAGAAGATGTGGTACATATACACAATGGAATACTACTCAGCCATAAAAAAGACAAAATGCTACCACTTGTGACAAAATGGATGGACTTTGAGACTATTATGCTAAGTGAAATAAGGCAGAAAATGATAAGAACCATATAATTTCACTCATATATGGAATATAAAACTGAAACTCATGGACACAAACAACAGTGTGGTAGTTGACAGAGGTAAGGGGTGAGGGATGGGAGATGAAGGGGGCCTAATATATGGTGATGGAAGATGATTTGACTGTGGGTGGTGGGGAAACAGTGCAATATACAGATCTTGTAACATAAAATCCAAACCTGAAAACTATATGATCCTATTAACTAATGTCACCCCAATAAATTTAATTTAAAAAAGAAAAGAATAAGCCTGGTTGTCAGCACTAATCTGTCAAAAATCAAGGTGCTTGGAGAAGGGCCAATATTATAATGAGCTTGAAATAATTAAGAAATTAATCCTCGTTGATGCAATGACCATCCTAACTTGTGAAGACACCTGTCTCCATTTGAAGATGTCAACATCAAAAGTAAAACAACATTAACTGAATGCCTACAATGCTTCAGGCAATAAAGAGGAAACCAAAATGAAAGAGTATTACCCCAGTGAGTTTATAATTATAAGGGAAGTAATGGATAGAGTATTTTAAGGGAGACATAAATAGAAATAACAAGATAATATTGAGGAAGAAGAAATTTTAGGATGATCTCAGGAAAATAATTTCTATCAAACTTTTCAGTATAATCACTGGAGCCATTATACTGTATAATGTTGTTGGGGCCATTAATAGTAATAACAGTAATCATCATTTATTATGAGTGCAGTGTAGAGAACAATTCTGCAGTAGTAGGAAGATAGAACAGATAGACTTGAAGAGATATGTCCCTTCAACTCTATGATGCTGTGTACAATGAATTCTAAGAACAGAAGTTCTTAATCACTTCATTATCAAAGAAAGTGCTTCCTGACCACATCCAAGGCAAGTGTCTTCTTCACAACTCTTCTCCTGTAATTACAGAAGATGGTTTTAATATGATTGACTCAGCTAAAAAAACACACATTAGAACCAAAAACCGTCTACTACTATTTGTTAGTTGGGAGCATGTTTATCCATTTTGCTATATTTTCTTCTTTAAGACATAATATATAAAATAACTTTATCTAGTAAATGTGTACAACAAATCAATAAATGATAAAAAATGAAACTTTACCTGAGAAATTAAAAAAATAAATTATTTAGTGAAGCATTTTTAATTGAGAATTTTACTGGGATAATTGTAGATTCACATGCAGTTGTGACAAATAATATAGAGTACCTTCTACCCAGTTTCTCCCAGTGGTCACACTTTGCAAAACTAGAATATCACAGCTAAGATATTGACATAATACAACCCACCTATCTTATTCATATTTCCCCACCTTAATATGTACATATTTGTGTGTGAGTATTTAGTTCTATACAATTTTAACATATATGTAAATTCATGTATTTATCACCACAGTTAACATATAGAACATTACATCCCCATAAGGATCCCTCCTATTGCCCTTTTATAACAAGATGTAACTCTCCCATTCTTAACTCTTGGCAACCACTAATCTGTTACCCATTTAAATTTTTTTTTTTCATTTCAGGTAAAGAAGAAGAACTAAAATGGTGATATAGGTAAATGTAGTACTTGCTGCCTCACGCAACCACATCAAAATTACAACTAAAATACAGAACAACCATCATTTGGAACCACCTGAAATCTGGCTGAATGGAAGTCCTACAATTAGAGAAGTGAAGAAGAAAGCACATTGAGACTGGTAGAAGGGGTGGAAGCATGGACTGGGCTGGTCTGACACCCACATGTGGTGTCAGGAGGGATATCTAGGCTGCAGAGGCCTCCAGTGAGGAGCAAGGGGTCCCAACCCAATACCAGATCCCTTAGTCCAGGGTTCCAGTGCTGGGAAGAGAAGTCCCTGTACCTTCAGGCTATAGAAGCCAGCAGGGATTGTGACTGAGTGACATGAAGGCTGCTAGAGTCCAAGGTGTTCCTCTTAAAGGGCCTGCACATGAACTTACTCGGACTCACTCCCTCTGAGCTCCAGCACTAGGGCAGCAGCTTAGGAGAGATCCAGGTACATATGGGGAGGATCTGAATTGTCTGGCATTGGAACAAGAACTTAGGGGAGCCTTTCTCCCAGACAGGAGTGCTTGAAGCAGTCATTGATCCTATACTGAGACCATTCCTGTTGCAGAGCTGACTGACAGAGTCTCCATCAACCTGGCTCACATTGTTCGCTCTGCCCTGGTGATTCCCTGAGACCCCCATCCCACCCAATTTGCAGCCCCACCCAAGGTATTCACAGTGGCTTTTCCTTATGAATGGCCTGTTCTGGTTCAGGCTTCAGACTTTCATAAAATTTCTCAAATAAGCAGCAACTGGCATCAGCATGCCACATACCACTCAATAACAGGCCCCAGGCCTGGCACTAGCAGCAGCCTGCTTTTCTTCATAGCTTGGCCTCCCCTCAGCACTCCTAAGCCCAACACAAATAGCAGCCTTCTACAGATCACTCTGTAGCTCCTGACAGGTGATCCCAAGAAGGACACAGGCAGTGGCTGACTTTTCACTTCCAGGTGAGCCCCAGAGCCAGTACATCCAGTGGACAGCTTCAGACCAACTCTACACATCCACAAGCAACACACTCAAAGGGCAGACTCAGTGAGCACTGAAGCACCACTGAAGCAAGACCTGATGCATAGGGGTGTCTCTTGCACAACAGCTCTTCCATTGTAGTTGCAGCTGGTCCTCACAGCCAGTTGTCATGGGTGGTGATTCCTCCCAGTGATGACAACAGCAATCAAGGCTCAACTACAACAAGACAGTGCACACAGCCCACACAGAGGCACCACTAGAGTGCCCAGCTCAGGTGACTGGGGAGGCACTACATAAAGCCACTTTACCAATTCCAGGAAACATAGCAGCTCTACCTAATACATAGAAACAAACACAGGAAAGCAGCCAAAATAAAGAGACAAAGAAACATATAGCAAGTGAAAGAACAGAAGAAATCTCCAGAAAAAAAACTAAATGAAATGGAAGCAAGCAAACTATGAGATACAGAGTTCAAAACAATGGTTATAAGGATACTCAAGGATCTTAATGAGACCTTCAAGTGACTTAGTGAGAATTTCAAGGATCTTAGTGAAAATTTCAAGGAAATTAGTGAGAATATCAATGACATGGAAAAGTTCCAGTCAGAAATGAAGAATACACTAATGGAAATGAAAAAAATAATTTACAGGGAATCAACAATAGAGTGGAGGATGCTGAGACTCAAATCAGTGATTTGGAATATGAGGAAACAAAAAACACCCATTCAGAAGAGCAAAAAGAAAAAAGAATAAAAAGAATATGAAGATAGTGTAAGGAGCCTCTGGGACAACTTCAAGTGTACCAACATTCACATCATGGGAGTGCCAGAAGAAGAGAGAAAAAAAAATTATTGATAACCTACTTGAAGAAATAATGACAGAAAACTTCCCCTACCTGGTTAAAGAAATAGACTTACAAGTCCTAGAAGTGCAGAAAGTCCCAACCAAGAAGAACCCAAAGAGGCCCACACCAATATACATAATAATTAAAACGCCAAAGGTTAGAAACCGGTTTGGCTCAGTGGATAGAGTGTCGGCCTGCAGACTGAAGGGTCCCAGGTTCGATTCCGGTCAGGGGCATATACCTGGGTTGCGGGCACATCCCCAGTAGGAGATGTGCAAGAGGCAGCTGATCGATGTTTCTCTCTCATCGATTTTAAAAAATAAATAAATAAATAAAATGCCAAAGGTTAAAGACAAAGAGAGAATCTTAAAAGCAGCAAGAGAAAAGCAGTTAGTTACCTACAAGGGAATACCCATATGACCGTTAGCTTGTTTCTCAACAGAAATTTTGCAGGCCACAAGGGAGTGACAAAAAATATTCAAAGTGATGAATAGCAAGTACCTACAACCAATATTATTGTACCCAGCAAAGCTTTCATTTGGAATTGAAGGTCAGAAAGAGCTTCATAAACAAGAAGCCAAACCAGTATTACATGAAATGTTGAAGAATGTTCAAGAAGGAGAAGAAGAAGAAGAAGAAGAAGAAGAAGAAGAAGAAGAAGAAGAAGAAGAAGAAGAAGAAGAAGAAAAATATGAACAGTAAAATGTCAATAAATACTAGTACATATCTATCAACAACAAAATCTAAAAATCAAAATAAGCAAATAAGGAATCTAATGAACAAAATAAGCTGATGAATAAAATAGAAACAGGGGCATGGAAACATGGAACAGACTGATGAATCTTAGAGGGCAGAGGGAGAAAGTGGGAAGAGATTAACCAAAGAATTTATATGCATATATGCACTACCTAATGGACACAAATAATAGGGTATATCCAATGACTTGTTAACTAAAAATGATAAAAATAATTAATTTTAAAATGTTTAAAGGGAATATACAACCACAAAAGGATCACATCATAGAAAATGATCAAGTAGGGAGAAAATTGAAATTAAAGAATAAGAATAGTATGTAATTCAATATAAAGATCAAGATTTTATTAACATTCCTTATTAACAAGATTTTATTAACATAATAGTTATCTATTGCCATGTAGCACTATATCCCAAGTATCAGAAGCTTAAAAGAACAATCATTTCATTTACGCACAATTCTGTGGTTAAATGTGTGTTTTTTTCACTCACTTGTCCTAGTAGGGCTCAAATGTCTTGTCTGGTTAAAACACTCAACTGGGATCATATGCTGGGACCTCAATTGTCAGCTCAGTTCCTCAGTTCTTTCCCACATATTCCCATGCTTCTCCTTCTCATCTGGCCTTTCCACATGGTATCTCCATGTGACTTTCCAGCAGGATAGCCAGACTTCTTACATGTAAGCTCAGGGTTTCCAAGACTATAAAAGCAGAAGCTACCAGTCCTTTATAAAGCTTAAATCAAGACCTAACATGCATCACTTCTGTCATTACTTTTGGTTAAAGACAAGCCCAGACTCAAGGAATGGAGACTGCACAAGGACATGAACAGTTAGAGACATAGTTCAACGTAATAGACTATCACAACTAACATTAGAGTTTGTTAGGTCAGTTACACAAACTAATATTTAAGGTAACCAGTAAAAGAATTCAAATGTTGAAGGGCCAAAAAAACTCATAAATTCAATACAATAGAGAAAAGTGATGATCATAGGGAAGAGCATGGTAAACACAAAACACAAAATAAGATAGCAGAAATAAACCCAGATATATCACTACTTAAAATACATAAAACAGGTTAAACAGTCTTATTAAAACCAGAGATTCACTGAGAAAATGTTTAAAATCCAGTTCTATGCTTTTATAAGAAACTCACTCAAATCATAATGTCACAGAAAAGTTGAAAGTAAAGGAAAGAAGAAGAAAGACATAAAAGCAAATACTAAACAAAATGATGGTGATGTAGTTATAGCAACATGAGACAAGAGACTTTGAGGCACACTTTAGTTTTAGTGATAGAGGATTGAAAACAATTCACCAGGAACAGATAGTAATCTTGACTCTGTGCAATAAACAACATATCCTTAAGTACATATATTTTTATAAAGGAAAATTTGATAAAATATTAGAATAGTTAAAAGGGAAGACAGAGAAAAGATAGAAGACAGAAAAAGTAGAAAATGTGAACAATAATATTAAAAGGTTTGCTATAAGTAAGAGAAACCGTCCCTAACAATTAAAGTTCTGAACACACATAGAGAATTTATGAAAACCACGCTCCAAGCGAGGCCTCAAAGGAAATCTTTAAAAGTACAAAACTCAATAGCATGTAAACCACACTGACAACAATGCAATAAAATTAGAAATCAAAATTCAAAAGTAGCCTGAAAAGAAAAAAATGTAATTAACTTTAAAATGTGTTTAGCTCTGAATGATGTTATGTGAACATTGCATTTTAAAACCTGTGAGACATAGTTAGTGTTATGCCCAGATTTCAGGATCCCCAAAAGACCACCAGGGAGCCAGCAGAGTCCGACGCAAAAGCAAAAGAGTCTTTATTCAAGCTAGCTCGAGCTCCCCGTCCACCACACTCGCCGACGCAGCGGCAGGAGGCAGAGAAAGAGAGAGCTCTGTGGGGAGAGGGGTTTTATAGGGGGGTTGGAGTAAGGGGAGGAGAGAGGACTGTGGGCCCTGCCGATTGGCCAGGCGCAAGTCGGTGTCTTGTTACACAGGATGTGGTCGCATCTATGGCGCGCACTTCCCTTGATTATCATTGGTTAGTTTAAAGAAATCCTAGGTGTGGCTAGCAGAGGCTTGGGCTTCCGGGAAGAAGCTTCTTGCTGAGCACATGGCTAATGGCTGCTGCCCAAAAATGGAGGATCCGGGGCAAGATGGAGGGCGTAGCCCTTGCCCTTTCATTCCCCCCTTGTCTTGAGATTTACAGGCCCAATCATGGGTCAGTTTGCATTTCTACTTCACCTTCTGCTGCTAGAGGCCTGTACTAGGTGTGTAGAACCATCATCTGCACAATCCCTACCCGCTCCTTGACAAACTGAACTAGCCTGTTGATGATGCAGGGGCCAAGGGTCAGCAGCAGCAGCAGGATTGTGAGGGGCCCGATGAGGGTAATTAACCAAGGGGATCCGTTGAACAGAGACTCATACCAGGTCCGAGACTGTTCCCTTTCCAATTTTTGCTTTTGTAGTCCCTCTCTTATAAGGGCCATGGATTCTTTTACAACCCCCGAGTGGTCAACGTAAAAACAACATTCCTGGGTCAATAGGGTACAACATTCCAAATTCCCTGCACTGATAAAATCGGAGTCCCCAAGTCTTCCCGGTGTCCCATCCGGTAGCCTTCCTTCCCTCTCCCGTGAAGGAAATGCTCACGGGGTTGCAGTGGCTACGGCCTCTCGGGGGACGAGGTGGGGCAGGCAGCCATCCAACGGTGATCAGGTCACCCTTCCTCGGGGCCTCCCACCAAATGTGTCCAGTTGAGATGCATGACCAGGAAGCACAGAAATAGTCTCCAGCGCCTCCACAAGGGTTCTTTTCCCGGGACCGAGTTCACGAGTGCCCGGGGCAGATGTAGAAATAGGTGGTCCTTAATGGTTTTGAGTCCTTAATCCCTGTGCCTATTGCAGCAGATTTACAGTACGGTGGGGGGTAGATTCTGGGAAAGAGAGTCTGGAGGTCCACCCGCAGCTCAGGGGACCAAGTGCCTTTGGGATGGGCTTGAGAAGTCTGATTGAGAACCACCCCTGAGTTGGTGTCTATAATTTGCCAGGTAACATTATAGTGAGTGTGGGGGCTCCCGGTAGCAGGAGTGATCGCGAGCAAGGTTACCAGCATCAGGCAGGTCGAGCACGCCGTAGCTTGAGCTTGAGCGGGTTGAGTTGACAAAGTCTTCCCGGATCACGGATGGGTCCGCTGACCAGACATGAGTGTGATGGACCCAGGTCGCAACGCCGTCTACCTTGAGAGCGGTGGGGGTCATCAGCACCACAGTGTAGGGACCCTTCCAACGTGGCTCGAGGGTCTCCCAGCGGTGCCTTCTGATGTAGACCCTATCTCCTGGTCTGTGCTGATGAGGAGTTGGGGTTGGGCCGGTCTTGTAGATGGTGCAGAGGCGCAGCGAAATGTCCTCGTGCGCCCTCTGGAGCCCTTCCTCCTGGTTATCGGCAAGTCGGCGGAGGCGGC
>NW_005356437.1:2349825-2354241 GCF_000412655.1 Myotis brandtii
GCCCAGATTTCAGGATCCCCAAAAGACCACCAGGGAGCCAGCTGAGTCCGACGCAAAAGCAAAAGAGTCTTTATTCAAGCTAGCTCGAGCTCCCCGTCCACCACACTCGCTGACACAGCGGCAGGAGGCAGAGAGAGAGTTCTGTGGGGAGAGGGGTTTTATAGGGGGATTGGAGTAAGGAGAGGAGAGAGGACTGTGGGCCTTGCCGATTGGCCAGGTGCAAGTCGGTGTCTTGTTACACAGGATGTGGTTGTGTCTATGGCGCACACTTCCCTTGATTATCATTGGTTAGTTTAAAGAAATCCTAGGTGTGGCTAGCAGAGGCTTGGGCTTCCGGGAAGAAGCTTCTTGCTGAGCCATGGCTAATGGCTGCTGCCCAAAAATGGAGGATCCGGGGCAAGATGGAGGGCGTAGCCCTCGCCCTTTCAGTTAGTAAGGAAAATTTATAGTCTTAAATGTCAACATTTTTTAAAACATTGAAAATAAATGAACTAAGTATTTAATTAAAAGTTAGGAAAAACAACAGAGTAAACCCCTCTAAAGTAGAACTATGTATAGATTAATAAAGTCTAAATAAACAACTAGAAAGATTGATAAAGAAAAAAGAAGGCACAAATAAAACATGTTCAAAATGAAAGAATTTACTGTAAAGGTTTTTAAAATTTATCTGAATACTTTATAATAATACATTTGGAAATTTAGAACTAATAGACATTTTGGTTAAAGTTGCATCATCTAAATTGACTCAAAAAGAAATAAAAGATTTAAAGAGCTCTATACCCAGAAGTAATGTTTTAAAATATTCAACAACAGATACAGGACAGGCAATGATAAAATCAAAGGACTACAACAAGTCCAAAGAGACATTGGTGGAAATGACTGGGATAGACTTACAATGTGGACCAAATGACTATCAATCTCATTCATAATCTTGAAGAAATTAAATCAAAGATAAAAAGTCTACACACGAAGAAAGTACCATACCAAATAATTTTGCAAGTAAGTTTTATCAAAACATTAAGGAGCAAATAAATCTGTTCTTATACAAAATGTTCCAGATAATAGAAAAAGAAAAATCAAAATTAGACTAAAAGTATAAGAAGGAAATTTTATAGCTAAGCTTAGGTATGAATATAGATACTGTTAGGTCAAAGGGAAATCCAGGAGCCGATGCATGCAACCGCAAGGCAGACGGTGACGCAGATACTGGTCCCTTCCTGGAACCCGTAACAGACCAGTGCACCAGACAGATAGCAACACAGATACTGGTTCCTTCCTGGAACAGCCTGCCCGCAGCAGAAACTCCCACAGCTCATGCTCCCCAGCCCTCACTGAACAGTTGTATAAAAAAAAAGTGCCTCCACTCCCTTTTATCGCGACTTCACTGGCCCAGACCTTGGACCCATGAACCTCGCCTGGGAGTTCAGATTAAAGTTCCTCCTTTTGAATTGCCTGGCTCTCTGACCTTGTCTCCTGCGCCGCAAACCTTACAGATACAAATATCACAAATAAAATATTAGCAAACTAAATTCAGCAATGTATATAAAATTTGTCATGACTAACTAGGGCTTATTCGAGGAATATAAGGATGGTTTAAGACATGAAATCCTATTAATCCTATCATTTGCCCCATTAATATATTTTAAAAATCCTCACTTGAGGATATGTTTATTGATTTTAGATACAAAGAGGAGACAGAGAAAGGTGAGAGAGAGAGAAAGAGAGAGATTGGTTGCTCCCTGTAAGCGCCCCCACTCTAACTGGTGATTGAACCCACAACCTAGATATGTACCCTGACTGGGAATAAAACCCGTAACCTTTTTGGTTTACAGGACAACGCTCCAACCATCTGAGCCACCTGGCCAGGGCGCCACACTAATAAAATTTTAAAAAACATGATAATTTAATATATGCCAAAAAATTTAATAAAATTCAATATTTATTCATGATCTATATATAATAAAGAGGTAATATGAAAATTGACCCTCACTCCATCATGCCATCACAAGATGGCTGTGCCCACAGTGGAGGTGGGATTCCCGTAATGAGCCGTAATGAGTGATCAGCCGGGACCTGAGGCTGCGTGGTGTCGGACTGGGGCGGGGGACCTGAGGCTGCCCCCCCCCCTCCCGGTGGGGCTTGACAGGGGACCTCAGGCACCACCCCAGCACCAAGCCAAGGGACCTCAGGCTGCACCCCCTGCCCCAGCGCCAGGTTGGGGGACCTCTGGGGGACCTGAAGCTGCGCCCCCCCCACCTGGCAGGGCTTGACAGGGTACCTCAGGCCGTGTCCCCTTCCCCGGGCCAGGGGACCTGAGGCCGCACCCCTGGCCCAGTGGGGCTTGATGGGAGACCTAATGCTGCACCCCCCACCTGGCGGGGCTTGACGGAGGATCTGAGGCTGCTCCCCCCTGCCCAGCAAGGCCTGATGGGGGTGGGGCCGGCTGGGTCTGGGTCTCTCATGATTTCGAGGTGCACACGAGTAGGCGGCGACTTGACTCTGGGTCCCGTGGCGTACCCCAGACTCTGACAGGAGGAAGATTTTCATATACATTTTACTAATTTTCTTTTATCTCTGACACTTCTATTATAGAGTAAGGGCAAATAACAATATTAAAATATTTCCTCTAATTAATTCCCCTTTAATGTGCATGAATTTCATGCACCAGGTCACTAGTTTTTAAATAATCAAAAAGAGCACTTTAGAACTCAGAAACAGAAGGGAACTTTCTTCAACTATACCACAAATATCATACTTGATGGTAAAATATTAGAAGCCTTCTGTTTAAAGTCAGGAACATGACAAGTATGTCACCGTTACTGCTTCCATTCCACTTAGCTATAGAGGTTTTATCCAGAGATAGAAATGAGAAAAATCAATGAAAGATAATTACTTAAATGGAAATGGAGAAAATTATGTACAGATAATTGGATTGTCTACACAGAGCACCCAAGAGAAGCTACAAACTATTCAAGATAATAAGAAAATTCAGCAAGAGGATGTGCTATGAAAGCAATATCAAAAATTAAATGGCATTCCAGTGCACTAGCAACAACCAATTAGAATGTTACAAAAGCAATGGGAAGCCCTAGCTAGTTTTGCTCAGTGGTTAAAGCATCGGCCTGTGGACTGAAGGGTCCCGGGTTTGATCTGGTCAAGGGGCACATGCCCAGGTTGCAGACTCAATCCCCAGTTGGGGGAGTGCAGGAGGCAGCCGATCAATGATTCTCTCTCATCATTGATGTTTCTATCTCTCTCTCCCCTCTCTCTTCCTCTCTGAAATCAATAAAAAATATATTTTTTAAAAAGCAATAGGAATACAACTATCATGAAAGATACAGAAGACTTTTATGGAAAACATTATAATACATTACTTCATAACATAAAAGAATCCTATATAGCCCTAACCGGTTTGGCTCAGTGGAAACAGGGGTCCTCAAACTTTTTAAACAGGGGTCCAGTTCACTGTCCCTCAGACCGTTGGAGGGCCGGACTATAGTTAAAAAAAAAACTATGAACAAATTCCTATGCACACAGTGGCAGTAAAAACACCCGGCGGGCCGGATAAATGTTTTTGGCGAGCCGCATGTGGCCCGAGGGCCGTAGTTTGAGGACCCCTGGGATAAAGTTTCAGCCTCAGACTCAAGGGTCCCGGGTTTGATTCCGGTCAGGAGCATGTACCTTGGTTGTGGGCACATCCCCAGTGGGGGGTGTGCAGGAGGCAGCTGGTTGATGTTTCTCTCTCATCGATGTTTCTAACTCTCTGTCCCTCTCCCTTCCTCTCTGTAAAAAATCAATAAAATATATTTTTTTAAAAAAATCCTATATAATAAAAGGGTAATATGCAAATCGACCAAACGGTGGAATGACTGGTAGCTATGACACACACTGACCACCAGGGGGCAGACGCTCAATGCAGGAGCTGTCTCCTTGTGGTTGGAGTGCTACCACAGGGGAAGCGCCACTCAGCCAGAAGCCGGGCTCATGGCTGGTGAATACAGAGGCAGTGGCTGGAGCCTCTCCCACCTCTGTGGCTGCACTAAGGATGTCCTACTGTGGCTTAGGCCCACACTCTAAGCTGTCAGTCAGACATTCCCCCAGGGCTCTTGGACTGTGAGATGGTGCAGGCTGGGCTGAGGGACCCCCCTGAGTACACGAATCTCATGCACCAGGCTTCTAGTATCTAATAAATTGGGGAGATAGAATATGCTCATGGTTAAGATCACTCAGTATCATAAAAATGTCATTTCTTTCCCAATAATCTACACTAATAAAAGAGAAACATGGTAATTAGCTTACAACCGCTACCCTTCCCATTGGCTAATCAGAATATCCTTATGCAAATTAACTGTCAGCCAAGATGGCGGCCGGCAGCCATGCACTGAAGCGAGCAGGGAGGCTTGCTTGCTCCAGTGA
>NW_005356437.1:2355360-2358091 GCF_000412655.1 Myotis brandtii
CTGGGGCCCCCCCCCCCCAAGTGCACAAATTTTTGTGCACCGGGCCTCTAGTAATGTATAAATCCAAATGAATTTTCAGGAGACTTTGTCTTGAGTGTTGAGAAGTTGAGCCTAAACTTCAGGTGAATAGAAAAGGGCCAAGAGTAGCTTAGGCCAGTGGTCGGCAAACTCATTAGTCAACAGAGCCAAATATCAACAGTACAACGATTGAAATTTCTTTTGAGAGCCAAATTTTTTAAACTTAAACTATATAGGTAGGTACATTGTTATTTACTTAATTAGGGTACTCCTAAGGCTTAGGAAGAGCCACACTCAAGCGGCCAAAGAGCCGCATGTGGCTTGCGAGCAGCAGTTTGCCGACCACTGGCTTGGGCAATTTTGAAGAAAGAAATATGATAGATATCACTCTTAGAGATACCAATACTTATCATAAAACAATAGGAAGTAAAATAATGTGACATTAGCAAAGGGACAGAAAAAAATAGTCCAATTAACAGAAAAATAAGTCCTTAGAAAGACCTTACAAGACTGGAAAATTTTTATATAGCAGAAGTAGCATTACAACTCAGTGTAGACAAGATGGCTATTCAATAAGTGATGCAGGAACAATATGTCACCTCATGGGGGAAAAGGCTAGACCTTTATCTCTGACCGTACACATGCTAAATTCCAGATGAATTAGACTCAAGTGTAAAAAACAAAAGTTCAAAAGTTTTAGGAGTTAATGTAGGAATATGACATTATAGCCTCAGAGTAGAATGAGTTCCTATACAAATATCACACATCATAAAGAAAATATAATTAAATTTGAGTATTTTCAAATGTAAAACCTTTGTAAACTAAAGATATTGAAAGACAGGCCAGCGATTTGGAAAAGGTATTTGCAATGCATATGTCTAACAATGATTCAGTAGTCAAACTATATGAAAAACTTCTATAAATCAAAAGGAAATATACCATTAGGTAGCTGAGAAATATATAAAAAGTAAATTCAAAGAAATGGAGACATGACTGGCCAATTAAATAAATACAAAAACATGTTTAACCTGGTCACTAATCAAGGCAATGCAAATTAAAACAAGGAAATATCTTTTCAAGTCTATCAGATTGATAAGATATCTGATATAATACCACGTGTTGGTCAGGATAAGAAAATTCTCATACAAGGCTGGCAGGTGAAAGTGATACAAACAATTTGAGAAATAATTTGGGGAGAACCAAGATGACGGCGTAGGGAGTGGACCTGTGCGTGCTGCTCTCTCATAGCATCATTGAAACTACCAACTATGAGGCAAACAACCACCACTCAGAACCATGGGGAAGTTGGCCCAGTGGGAGATCTACAACTGGAAGAAAAGAAAGAAGCGCAGTGAGACTGAGTGGGAGCTACGGAGGCGCCAAAAACAGAGGTATGCAGTCACACGCCAGGCGGGCTGCAACTGGATGCTCGGTTTTTTTTCAATCGGAAGTGGTTACGAACCCTCGAATCCTCTGGGCTTGCTCGGGGCGGGTCTCTGAGAATGCTATCTGCTCCGAGCTGGCGACTCCCTGAGACCCCGCCCTACTCAATTTACATCCCCATCCAAGCTGTGCTGGTGGCACAAGAAGAAATGCCTGTGCTTTTACAAACTCTCAAATCCACTAAGCTGGTTCGGGCGGGTCTCTGAGGCCCCAGGCCCCACGAGGAGAGACGGCACGACCTTCCAGCCATCAGAAAGCGAGGGAGGCTCTGGCCCGCGGCTGCTCGCCGGCACTGGGGGACGCAAAGTCCCAGTGTCCTGGATAGGCGAGGGGCTGCTGAGACTCCGCCCCGGCGAATCCCTGAGACTCCGCCCTACTCAATTTACATTCCCATCTGGGCTGTGCCGGAGACACAAGAGGAAACGCCTGTGCTTTTGCAAACTCTCAAATCCACTGAGCTGGTTCAGGCGGGATCATGAGGCACCACCTGAGTAGGATGTGCAGAGACACCAAGTACAGAGCCCAACCCAACAAACTGCAGATTTCAACTCCTCGCATAGAAAGAAGAGCATTGAGACTGAGTAGGATGTGCAGAGACACCAAGTACAGAGCCCAACCCAACAAACTGCAGATTTCAACTCCTCGCATAGAAAGAAGAGCATTGAGACTGAGTAGGATGTGCAGAGACACCAAGTACAGAGCCCAACCCAACAAACTGCAGATTTCAACTCCTCGCATAGAAAGAAGAGCATTGAGACTGAGTAGGATGTGCAGAGGCACCAAGTACAGAGACCAACCCAGCAGACTTAAGATTTCAGCTCCTCGCATCCGGGAGGGACGCAATCGGGGGGCGGAGTCGGGTTCGGGGCAGGCCGGGGCTGGGCCCGGCTTGGCCGGTGTTGTGGAACCGCTGTACCAGCAGGCGCACAAACATGCCCACCGGTTCCAGTCTTGCGTGGGGCGCTGGGGGACGGCAGACAGGCAGTCTGTGCACTTGGTGGAGGGCGTGGTCTGAGCAGGAGTGCTGGATGTTCAGCCACCAGGAATGCCTGGAGATTTTGTCTGGTGGGGAGCCGCCCAGCAGGGGACAGAGGGCCAAACTTCGTGTTTCCCCGGGGAGGCTGGGACGGCCCCGGTGAGGTTGGGACAGCCCCAGTGAGGCCGGGACGGCCACGGTGAGGTCGGGATGCCCCAGGAAAGATCAAGACGGCCCTGGTGAGTTCGAGACTGCCCCGGTGAGGTCGGGACGGCCCCGGTGAGGTTGAAACTG
>NW_005356437.1:2358368-2361706 GCF_000412655.1 Myotis brandtii
ACTTGTATGCATGCATATAAGCATAACCAATGGACATAAGACACTGGGGGGTAGGGGAGGCCAGGGGATTGTCAAGGGCTGGGAAAAAAAAGGACACATATGTAATACTCTTTTTAATACTTTAAGAAATAAAAATTATTAAAAAAATAAAAAAAATAAAAAAAGAAATAATTTGGCATTATCTGATAAAATAGAAGTTGTACACACCATAAGATACAGCAATTCTACTTTTTAGTATATACCCTAGAGAAATTTTTGCACTTGTACTTAATAAGATATATAATTGGATTTTTCATTACATCATTGCTTACAATAATAAAATACTGAAAATAACTCTAATGTTCTTCAATTGAAAAATAAACAATTGTAATATTTGGTTGAACCATTTGAAATTGCTGTTATTCAGCCATTTTGATATGGTTCAACCTAATAAATTCATTAAACTGAATATTATATAGGAGCTGAAAATTAATAATCTAGATCAAAATAATTCACCATGGATAAGCTCAAAAACAAAATACTGAGTGAAAAACTCATGCTATAAGATGTATGGTATAAATACAAACACACTCAGGCAAAAAAAAAATCAGCTTCTTTGAGATAGAGTATCTGGCCCTGGCCAGTGTGGCTCAGTTGGTTGGAGCGACATAACGTACACCAAAGGTTGCAGGTTCGATTCCCAGTCAAGGCACATACCCAGGTTGTGAGTTCAATCCCTGGTCAGTGTATGCAGGAGGCAACTGATCGATGTTTCTCTCTCACCTCTCTCAAATCAATAAGCATATCCTCAGTGTGGGTGGAAAAAAAAACCCCACAATAGAGCAATTGTCCCTGACAATGACTAAAAGGGCTTTAAATTCAGAACTTTTTAAAAGATGACAGAAGTATTTGTTGAGAACCATATGATTATATGCTTACACTGAAAGTGGTGGTTTCCAAAAGAAACAAGAGGAGGGACCCTGGACAGCTGAAACCTACACATGTTCACTTTACTATTCTAGTTCCTTACTTTTGTTTCAATTTATTTCTTACTTATTAGGTGACCCATTAATAACTATTAATCCCAAGAGAAGAGAGTAAATAATTTTATGCAGAAGGCAAGTAATAAATCTCCAGAGCTAGATCATAAAATAGATGTTATTAATTAAAAATTTTATTCTAACATTCTCCTCTCAGTTTTTGAAATTCTCAGTTACATAATATGAATATTAAACTTGTCTTAAGTACAGATTCAGACTGGCAAATTCATCTCTATTGTTCCCTTTCTGCTCTTTGCTCATGTGGTTAGTGATCTATGCCATCCGACTTCCATCTTGTGGCCCAAGAGGCTTCTCTAGATCCTGCCATCATGTTCACATTCACACCTCCTATCTGTTAGGACACTTTCAGGAAGTTGCATACATCACCTTTTGCTTACATCCCAATGTCCAGAACTTAGCCATATGCCACACTTAGCTTCAAGGAAGCTAGGAAGTTCAGTTGTTATTCTAAGTGGCTAGTACCCAACTAAATTTGGGGCTTCTATTACTGAGGAAAAATAATTGATAACGTGGAGGAAACCAGTCGTTTCTGCCACACCATCTTCCTCCCTTCCTCTCCTCCTCCAAATAAGAGAATACTACTTTGATCCCAGAACATTTACAGGGTCATCTTGACTCTTGGGCAGTCACTGCACAGTATATAATGCCTATGCATGGATGCTCTGCTCCATTTCTTCCTTCCATGCAGCTGAATTGGTCAACTGATCAAGGCTTTGCCTAAGGGATGATTCATACATCTTTGTCTCTGGTCCCTTTCTCTTCATTTACAAGTTTTTGAGCACTTTCATTGCTCTCATGGCAGGAGTTGACTGGTGGCTTGCTTTGGGCACACATGGGACATGAATCACATGCTCCATTCCGGTTTACCAGAAAGTTATGCCTTCAGAATTGTAAGCTTGGAACTAGCTAATACTTAAAATCGATACGTTGGTTTTAGTTTTAAAGAAAAAGTACTTAGAATTCAGAACCTCAAGGGAATGCTCAAGTGATAAAAAAAAAGTGGGGGGGAGATAAATTTACATAATAGAAGGAACTAAAGGGGCTGGAGGCTGTGAGGTGAACAAATCAGAAGGGAGCCGCTCCATTAGAACAGGAACAGAGACCAGAAACGCAGCTCCTCTTTTTTTCTCTTCTATGAAATGTTCAGAAAACTTAACTTTTCATTGTTTACTAAACGTTTATATGAATAGATTCTTGATAGGACTCAAAGAAAAGGAGAGGAATGTAACCGTTTGTATTCTGCCACTTGCAAATTCAGAAACCCAAGATAAACTAAATTAAGAAAGAGAGAAATAGGAAGAGGAATGGAGAAAAGTAAGTTGGCTTATAGAACAGGGAAGTCCAGGGATGAATCTGGATTTAGAGATGGCAATGCTGTTTTCTCTCTCACTTTTTCCCTCTGTCTCTTTTCTTTCCACCCTTTGCCCCATTTCTCTCCCTCTCTCTCTCTCTCTCTCTCCATGTCCACCTCTGCTTTTCTCTGTCCATTCATCTCACTCTTTTGATTTTCACTAAAGACAGGCTTTCTCCATGCAGCTAGGGATGGCACCCACTGGCAGCCCCAGATCCACCTTTTCCCAGCCCAGCAATCTCAACAGAAAAGCAATTGGCTCCTCACTTTCTCTCTGGAGGAAGACTCTGTTCCTGCTGAATCATGAGCCCATTCCTGGTTCAATCAGTAGACCAAGCATATAATGAACCATCAGTGGCCCAGTCTGGATTACTTGACCACCCCATGGCCAAAGAGTGCCAGACAGTATAATTGACAGCCCTGTCCAGACTGTAGGAAGCTGGGAGTTTCCCAAAGGAAATGGAGTGCTGCCACCAAATGTGCCTACACTGTTATGTTTTCCATCTTTAAACTAAGATATCTAGTTGAATTTTAGGTTAAATCACTAGTGCAGAACTGAACAATTCATACACTCCAACCACTCAAAGTGTTGAATGAAAGGTGTGGAGAAATGGAAATTGACGATTTCTGAGAATACCATTTCTGAGTCAAAGGGAAATTATGAAACAACTGAATTTAGCCTGATAGTCTCTGCAGAAATGCCCAGTTTATAACAAAATAGATTTCTAGAAATAGGAGTAAAAGTTTGTTCAGTCCTGGCTGTGTGGTTCAATTGGTTGAAGTATCATCCGGTACACCAAAAGGTTGCAGGTTCGATTCCCAGCCAGGGCACATACCTAGATTGTGGGTTAGATCCCCAGTCAGGGTGCTTATGGAAGGCAACCAATCTATGTTTCTCTCTCATATCAATGTCTCTCTCTCTCTCTCTCTCTCTCTCTCTCTCTCTC
>NW_005356437.1:2362218-2376650 GCF_000412655.1 Myotis brandtii
AAATAATAATAATAAAAATATCCCACAAAAAAAAAAAAGTTTGTTCATATTTAAGGAACTACCACAATTCAAATTGCAATACAAAAAAGAGGTTCCCATATTTGATCCAACCAACAGTACATAAAAGTGCCTGTTCCCCACACCTTCACTATTAGTCATTTGGAAAATGCAAATTAAAATCACAACCAGATGCTAGTATATATCTATTCGAACATCTAAACTAGAAAGGCTGACCATATTAAGTGTTGGTGAAGATGTGGGGAAACTGGAACTCTGATGTATTGCTGATGGGAATGTAAAATGGTTCAGTCACTTTAGAAAAGATTTTAACAAATCAAAATGTTAAACATACACCATTCCACTCCTAGGAATTTACTTAAGAGAAAAAGAGCTATACGTCCATACAAAAGCTTATACACAAAGGTTCATAGCAGCTTTATGTTGAAAGTTGAGAGAGAAAACTTGTTAGATATTAACTTCAGACAGACCTTGACTTGAAACTCAGCTCATCTTGAGCAAGTTACTTATCCTCTTTAAGCTCAAGTTTCTCATTCATAAAATGAGGGCAATAATACAGTGCTTATCTCATGGGTGGCTGTGAGGATTAAATTGGGTCATGTATAAGGGCTAAGCACAGTACCTTATACATAACATGCATACAATAAATATTATCATTATGATTAATTATGCCTGGTACCTGATACATTGTAAGTATTCAATAAATGTTAGTTCCTTTTCTCCTTGTTGCCATGGTTCCCCACATCAAATCATTTTCCATGTTCATGTCTTATCACTAATTTATATTCTAAAGTCAAATCAGCTCAGGGCAAAGAGACACTAAGACAGTAGTTTAGGGACATGTTAAAAACATCATCATTTCTCTAAAAATAGTTTGACATGAAATCACATACTGTGTGTGTAAATAAAAGAGAATTGCACAACTCAGTGGGGTCAGCTTCCTGACACTGTCACCAATTCTCCATTCTGGGATGCATGCAGTCAGGGATCCATAGACCGTATCTTCTGATGAGGGCTGGAAAGAGTATCCCTCGAATCAAAATAATCATCTTCAAGTCCCAACCACTAGGTTGGGAAGCTAGTGAGCTTTCTTAGGATTGTCTATTTGGGGCAGGGATTTCTCTGAGCTTTTAAGGAGATGCGGGAGACATATCTGAGCTATGAGTTAGTAAGATTGTCCACTGGGGCACTCACTGGGGAAAGGAAAGAGAAGAAGAATCTGAAGCCACGGAACCAGGAAGACTGGTTAAACCAGGGCCTGGACATTCTGATTAATTAAGTAGGTAGAAGTTCTGGGTCACAGGTGGAGATGACAAGAGGTGGAACTGCTGTGAGACAAGGGTTTGTGGAGAGAGGCTTCTAGGGTGTCAAAGCCCAGAGCTAAGCCAGAGAACAGCTACTGTCAAATCCTAATCATAGAAAAGTTCAAAAGAAAGCCCTGTCCAATCCTGTGGAAAGAGATCGGAAGTAGGTGGAGATGAGAGGTGAGTTTAAGAGAGCATGGAGTATAGCCACAGTAGGTGACATTTTGTCACATCATCCTTGTTTCTCGATAATGTGTATTTATCTAGTATTTTGAGAATCCCAAATGCACAAAATCATGGGCTGATCCAGGTCAACCATCAACATTGACTGCAAGACCAAATCGCTTGGGAAAGAAGACAATGCTCTGCATTTGGTGGGATCAGGAAGGTGTGGTGTATTATGAACTTCTAAAACCAGGTGAAACCGTTAATACTGATCACTACCGATAACAATCAATTTGAACCACGCTTTGATCATGAAACGACCAGAATGGGCCAGAAGACACGGCAAAGTAATTTTGCTTCATGATAACGCACATCACACATTTCAAAACCAGTTAAAGACACGTTAAAGGATCTTGCCTGGAAAGTATTAACCCACCCACTGTATTCACCAGACCTTGCTCCTTCAGATTACCACTTGTTTCGAGCACACGCACTTTCTGAGCAGCACTTCAAAACGTACGAAGAAGTGGAAAATTGGGTCTCTGAATGGTTTGCCTCAAAACAAGAAAAGTTCTATTGGGACGCTATCCACAAATTACCTAAAAGATGAGGAAAATGTGTAGCTAGCGATGGACATTACTTTGAATAAAGCACTTTTGATGTTTCTCTTGAAATTATCTTGTTTTCTTTGATTACAAAATCCGCCATTATTAACCAGTACACCTAGTATGTATTGCCTATTTTGAAATCCTCTTGTACATTATTGACTTATCATTGCTTCCTAATTTACCTAAAATCTTACTCTTCATTTCTCCTATATCAGTGGTTCTCAACCTGTGGGTTGCGACCCCTTTGGGGGTCGAACAACCCTTTCACAGGGGTCGCCTAAGACCATCGGAAAACACATATATAATTACATATTGTTTTGTGATTAATCACTATGCTTTAATTATGTTCAATTTGTAACAATGAAATTGGGGGTCACCACAACATGAGGAACTGTATTAAAGGGTCGCCGCATTAGGAAGGTTGAGAACCACTGTCCTATATGCTGCTTGGGAAGGTCTCTGGAAATAGGATGGATAGCCATTTGGGACAAGGGTTCAGTACATGGTCCATTTCCCAGGCTAGGTAGTTCCAGGTAACAGGACCAGAACTTTTTTATACACCTTTCTCCTAATTTTAATTTTGGAAACCATGAAGCTGGGCTTACCTCAAATTACTAACTATATCAACAATTATTTAAATTTACAAAAAGAGTTAGAAATTTTATTTTGTTCCTCATTTCATTGCGATACATATGAGATCGTCAGTTCAGACTATACTATTGAGCTTTAGAAACATTACACTGGCCTTGCAAAATGAGACGATGAGTTAGTTTCCAAGTTTTCTCTAGTGACTTGGGTCAGAGGCACCAAACTCTAGCTAGGAACTAGTACACCAGATAGGAATCTCAAAAGGGGAGAGGGGTTAAACAGACACCGGTACTAAATAATGGAGTCTCAGCACAGTTTCTTCTAGGTGGGGCTCTTAAACTTTCTCCCTGACCTGTCCCGTGCATTTTCACCAGTTGGGATGGCATTCCTGACCCAAAGCCTGAGATCCTGAATTTTGAACAGTTTGGCCAGAGACAGTCCCTGCCTTTCCTCTGTGGTGCAGACTTACTACAATACCTTCTGTAGACCCACATTGGCTCAGGCTGGAGTGGCAACATCAACTTTGAATTTCTGCTGTTGCAGAGAAGCCTTGTTTGATATCTGACTAGGCTTCAGGACAGTCTGTCCCCTAAAAGGCAATTTGGTTGAAGAGCCAGTTGTGAGGAAGGCTGTAAATGAGCAGACCCAATCCAGGACGCTCCCAGGTGAGCGTATGAGGTACACCAATTCCCTGAAGACTTTGAGGGCAGAACAGGAAGAAAATATCAAGTCTATAAATGGTCCTAGGATTTATGGCCTGCTGTATTTGCACTGGGTTCAAGACCTCGTCCCCATCCATATGCAAGGTAAGTCCTACTGTTAATCTCACATGAAGGGGTGGAGCTATTGGACCAAAAACAAACCTGCAGATAACCTGGCTCAGAGTTTCACCACTTCCAGGCTGGCTGCCCAGGAGCAAGCTGTTCGTCCCTCAGAGTTCTGACCCAGGGTGGGTGAAAAACACCTTGTTCTGTTTCCCTTACGCCAACTGAGATAAGTTAAATCCTGCTGAAGACTCCATTGAAGTTAAGATAGAATAAGAGAAAAATGACCACAGAGACTATATAATGTAAGTATTTGTTTAATCTCTCCTTTGTCCTCTCCTCTGCATCCCAAAGCCACTGCTCAAATTCCAGCTTGCATTGTCTTTCATCTGGACTCCTGCCACCACATCTGTTTCTTTTCCTATGTCTTTCTGTTCCCCTCATGCTACTCTCCAAGCCATATCTGATCTCTGTTTAAAGCTCTCAAGGAATTGCCTGTCTAGACTCATCTCCAGCCTTGTCTCCCCTTTGCCTTTATGGCATTTCTCCACTTAAGATTAGAGGTCAGGAGAGCAAGGTTATCTCCTTCATTGTATTTGTCACAACTGTGGTAATAAAGGGTACACAGCACCTGGGCCATAAATAGCTGTGGATTCTATCTCCTTTGTTCACTGTCATAGTCGGCCTGGCCCTGGCTCCCTGTCTTGGCAGGGAGCCTGCAGAACCAGCCATGCAAAGGGTAATTTGCAGAAGGAAGAAAGACCCTTTGTTAATTTTACTCTGGAGGCCTAGAATTTTTTTTTTAAATATCTTTTTGGTTTTAAGAATATGCAGTTTCTTAGGAGAATTAAATGAACCAAAATTTCTTAAATGTAGGCTAAAGGGAGCCTATTTATTATTTTTACCACTAAGTGAAAATTATGCCAATCTTATTTTCTTGGTTACTGGAAAATGTCTCTCTAATAAAATGTTTTTCTGAATTTCTTTCTCTCTAACAGGATGATTATGTCCCATAGGGCTAGAGTATTGTTAATTAAAACAATAGGATACACAAAGAAAAATCACAAAAAGTTTTAGATCAGGAAATGCTTAAATGTTTCCAAAAAATGTTTATCAGGAAATGTTATTCCAGAATCAAAACATTTCCTGCCTGATGATTATTCCACGAAGAAAGAACATGTGATGCCAGTTATGGGGTCTTGTAAAAAAAGAAATTCTATGAGGGAATACATTTATTTTTTTAAAATCCATTATAAGCAGCATGAGATAAATGGGAATTGCCCAGAATCATATGGCTTTTAAAAGTTTATTATTCACATAACTATTTGATCCTTAAGCCTTATAGAAAAAAATACAAGAAATAAAGTAGAAATTCACCAATATCTTACCACTCAGAGATGACCACTCTTAATATTTAAGTCAACATAATTCTAGGCAGGTCTCTGTGTAAATATATGCCCTTGTGTACAACTTTATGTAAGTGGTTTTTATGATAGATACTATATCAGCAACATAACATAGATTTATTTTCCTGCAATAAGTCTAGACCTGTGGTATTACTCTTCATAATTGTGCATCATATGTCTCCATTGGGATATTCCACGTTTCAGCAGCAGCTCTCCAAACATCATATCCTCGTGTGACAATGTAAAAAGAAACTAAAAGGGAAGAGGGGAAGAGAGGGCAACTGAGTGAGTGGAAGGGTCTTTCTTATTATTTATTTTAATACATTTTTTTTTTAATTTCAGATAGAAAGGGAGAGGGAGAGAGAGATGGAAACATCAATGATGAGAGAGAATCATTGTTTGGCTGTCTCCTGCATGCCCCCTGCTGGGGATTGAGCCCACAACCCAGGCAGGTGCCCTGCCCAGGAATCAGACCATGACCTCCTGGTTCATGGGTTGAAGCTCAACCACTAAGCTACACCAGCTGGGCTGGAGGGGTCTTTCTTAGACTCCTCCTAGTGACATCCTTGTATGTGTCTACAGCCAGGATGTCACATGTCCACCCCAGAGGATGCTAGACGGTGTCTGCAGGATTATACTAGAACATCCCATCCTCCCAGCCCCTATGGGATTTAAGGAGGGCTAATACTCCCATAAGGTTGTCCTGAGATGTGGAGTCAGAAAATTGTTCTCTTTTAGTGTGACCTAGCTGTATTTCCAAACTATGATCTGCAGAAACATAGATCACAATAGCAATGACATTATCTGGAATAACATTTGAAAGAGAAATTATAAATGATAAAATAACAGACAAAAAAAATAGAAACACAAAAGAAAAATGTCTATCTGATATAGAGGTCATCTCTTTTCTTCTGACCAAGAAATGTGTTGTTTAGTGGCCTTTTTTTTCCTCCTCCTTCTCTCCCTCTACCTCTCCTCCATCTCTTCTTCTCTCTTTTTTCCTCTTCCTTTTCCTCCTCCCATTCTCCTCCTTCTCTTTCTCCTCCTCCTCCTTCTCCTCCTACATTTCCTCCTCCTCTTCTTCTCTGGAACTTCTCCCCTCAGTCAGACTCCTTATCCCAGTACTTTGCAACCTTTAGCTTCTGGCCAGTCAGCTTTCCCACAATTTGGTCAGCCAATTGAACCCAAGTCTTTGCTTTTTCTTAGCATTTGCAGTATATTATTATCTGAAATGTTGGAAACTTCAAAATGTAATACCAATCACCAATTTCATAAAGTCTTGAGAAATTTAAGTTTTAGAAAACTAATCTGTTTCACCAGGTCATTACTCAATCAGTGGCATGCCAGGGCAGCTAAGTACAGTTCTCTTTCATTAATTAATTTATTCATTTAATCTGTAACAAAGTGACCTATGGAGAAACTTATTTGTACTTTTTTTTTTGCTGCTGAAGACTCAACAAGGAGGAAAAAAAAGATTCCTCTTCCCTGAAGTATAACTAGACTTTTCTGAATTCTCAAGAAAAAAAAACAAAAACAATAGAAGGTGGGGCATTTCTGCCTGGCTGTCTGGGAAAAAAAAAAAAAAAAGCAAGATGAAGTCTCTCTGCTTTGGTCCCATTATGGCTGGGCCCAATGTGGGATGGAAAAAGAACAAGGGCTTCATGTTTTGCTAGAGTAGAGTCATGAATCTACTCCAGTAAAGTGAGAGAACATTGAGGGGAAATGGCCCCAGGAGTGGCTGGAGAAGCTGAACAATAAAAATTATATCTTGAGAATAAATGACATTGCCAAGGGAGAGAACAGAGAAATCCAAGGACGGAACTCTGGGCATGCCAAGGACTGGAGATGTGGGGGATGAGAGGTGATCAACCAATGGAGCTGCCAGTTAGATGGAAGACCAGAGAGAGGGGCCTCCTGAAAGTGAATGCTTCGAGATAGCTGGTATGAACAACGGTTTCAAATACTGCTGAGAGTTGGAGCGAGATAACTGAGAAATAACCCCTGATTTTGCAATATGGAGATCAGTGGTGACTTTTCCAAGAGCAGTTTCAGTGGGGAGGTGGGAGCAGAAGACTGATTGGAGTGGATTCAAGAATGAATAGGTGGAGGGGATGAGGATGCAATGAGTATAAATGGCTCTTTCCAGGAATTTTGGAGGAAAGCAGAGAAATAGGGTGGTAGCTGGAGGGGAATGGGTTGTCAGGGCATTGTTTTATTTTAAGGTTAGAAATTCCACTTTATTTTTAAAAATGTATCTTTATTGTTGAAAGTATTACAAGTTTCCCCTTTTCACCTCAGTGATTCCCCTCCACGTCCCCCATCCTCACCCCCCATCCCAGGCCTTCACTGTATCCTTCACTGTATTGTCTGTATCCTTAGGTTATACATCTATGCATGCAAGTTCTTTGATTGATCTCTTCCCACCCACCCTCCCCACTTCCCTCTGAGATTCCTCAGTCTGTTCCATACTTCTATGTCTCTGGACCTATTTTGTTCATCAGTTTATTTTGTTCATTAGATTCCACATATGAGTGAGATCATATGATACTTGTTTTTCTCTGACTGGCTTATTTCACTTAGTATAATACTCTCCAGGTCCCTCCATGCTGTCTCAAAGGGTAAGAGATACTTCTTTTTAAAGGAAGTTTTTAAAAAGTTGTGAAAATGGTACACAATGTTAACATGCTTATGGGAATAACCCAGAATAGAGAAAAAATTAATAATGTAGGATTTAGAGGTGACAACTGCTAGAGTAACAATATTGAGAATATAAAAGACAGATCTCATACAAAAGTGGAAGAGTGGGACTTAGATGGGAGCATGGGCATTTCATTCTTGGGAACAGGAGGGTATACAGACTGCACAAGTCCAGATGTAGGTGCAATGCACTGAATGCATCTTCTTAAAATGTATGTGTTAAAACCCTACCCCTCAATGTGATGGTGTTAGGAGCTGAGGCTTTGGGGAGGTAATTAGGTCCCCCCCCCCCTAATGGTGGAGCCTCCCCCTGAGTGGGATTAGTGCCTTTATGAAGGAAATTCTGGAGAACCCTCTTGCATTCTTTCCACTGTGTGAGAATACAATCAGATGGCATTTTGCAACCTGGAAAAAGAACCTGCTCTTGAACTTCCAGTCCCCAGAAGTATGAAAAATAAATTTCTGTTGTGCATTAGCCACCCAGTCTATGGTACTTTGTTAAAGCAGTCAGAACTGAGTTAGACAGTAGGTAAACTTGACAGATGTGGTGATGGAAATTTTAACCCCTGAAATACTGACCTATACTGTCAAAGTAAAACTTTTCAATCTGATAAATTTAGCAATATTGTGATACCAATAGATTAAACTATCCAAAAACTTTTGAAGGGAACTATGTGATGTAGTCATCTTTCCTTCCTGCTTTTAATTTTTACCTCCCTGGAAAAAATTGTTGGTCCCAGATAAAATAAATATACCTAAGAAAAATTTTTTCATATGTAGATTTTTAAAAAATATATTTTTATTGATTTCAGAGAGGAAAGGAGAGGGAGAGAGAGATAGAAACATCAATGAGAGAGAATCATAAGCTGCCTCCTACATACGTTCTCCCCCCATGTGCCCTGTCTGGGAAAACATGACCTCCTGGTTCATAGGTTGATGCTCAACCTTGAGCCAAACCAGCCAGGCTATATATATATTTTTAAAAGAACCGTTTTCATTTCTGAGAAAATATTCACAATTTTCAAAACAATAATAATAAATAAAATATTTTTATTGTTAGATAATTGTCAGGATTCAACTAAAATTTAGTGTAAGGATGTATGAGCTTCAGCTGTCAATATTGGAAAAGATGAAATGTACAAGGCATACAGATTGGCCTTGGGACTGATGGGAGTGACTTAATCTCTCTGAGTTGCCTTAGCTGTAAAGTGAGGATGACCCCTGCCTTAAAGGACTTTTATGAGCTCCAAACAAGATAATATAGTTAAAGCTCCTGATATACAATAGGTACTCGAAAAATGGCAGCTATCATTATTAAAGCTATTGGTTTGAATTGAGAGCAAACACGTTGCCTGGTAAACTTCTTCCACTTATGAAATATAACTAGTGGAAGAAACTAGAGGCAGGAACACAGGACCTCTCTGTGCTATCTTCACAACGTCCTGTGAACCTATAATTATTTTAAAGGGAAAAGTTAAAAAGAATTTATTTCACTTAAGCTTCTATGAGAAATAGCTGTATCTTCCTCCCATCTTGTGTAATGGCATAGTTGCTATCATTTATCTGATGGATAATGAAATCCTATTTTTCTGTGAATGGGATGATGCATTGGAAAAAGCATTGATATTATGAATCCAAAGACTTGAGATAAGTTACCTTACAATCTGGGCATCTATAAATTGAGAACTAATATTTCATCTCTCTCAGCTCTATGATTTTGTAAATATAAAATACAAATACAAAGTAATGTTAAGGCAAAGAAACATTATGTAAAATTACCAAGATTTGCTAAATAAGTATATTATACTGAAAGTGATTGAAGGATAAACATTCAATAACTGCATAGTAAAAGGTAAAATTTTAAATGTTACATACATTTTGATTATTATACTTATAATGTTATTAAATTCAAAATATTTTACTTACAATATTACAAAATTCAAAATGTGATGAAATCAGATACCTGCCTACAGAGCTGATGGTACTCTATGGAAGTGATTTTAAACATTTTTGATCATGTGCTCTGATCACAAAAATATGCACTATTGTAAATCTACATGTGAAATATTAGTACAATTTGGTTTTTTTAAAATTACAATGTACATTTGATATTATTTTGTATTACTTTTAAGTGTACAGCATAGTTGTTAGACAGTTATATACTTTACCAAGTATTCCCCCGATGTTTCCATTATCCACCTGGCACCATACATAATTATTAGAATATTATTGACTACATTTCCTATGCTGTACTTTATATCCCCATGACTATTTTGTAACTACTAATCTGTTTTATCTAACCTACTGTTTATTCCTTCTACTATATTCATTTCAGATATTGTATTCTTCACTTCTGATTGGTTATTTTTATGGTTTCTATGTTCATTTTTATGCTGTTGAAGTTCTCACTTAGTTCCTTGAGCGTTCTTATAACCATTGTTTTGAACTCTGTATCTGACAGATTGCTTGCTTCCATTTCATTAGGTTCTTTTTTCTCGAGGTTTCTCCTGTTCTTTCATTTGGGGCATATTCTTTGCCTTTCCATTTTGACTGCCTCTCTTGGTTTCTGTGTATTAGGTAGATGTTCTACGTCTCCCTGCTTTCATAGGGTGGCTTTATGTAGTAGGTCCTGTGGGATCCAGTGGCAAAGTCTCCCTGATCAGCTCAGCTGGATGCTCCAGAAATGTCCCCTGTGCGGGTTATGTGAGCCTTCTTGTTGAGTCTTGATTGCTGTTGGCTCCTTTTGTGCATGGGATCAACCCTCAGGCTGCCTGCTAGGAGGACCGATCCCCACACAGTGTATGAATTGCTGTGCAGGTGCTGACTACATGAAGCAAAATTTGTTTCAGCAGCGTCTGGTGGCCTTTGGATTTGCCACTTGTGGAGCTAATCAGGTCCTGCTGTGGTGTGGTCTGAAGTCCACCACTGGGTGTGTTAGTTCTGGGGCCTCTTGGACTGAACTCTGGTGCAGGTCAATGTCCAATGCTGCCTGTGACTGGCCCTGGGCAACCTGTTTTGAGCTACAAAGTGATCCACAGTTTGTGCCTGTCTGTTCTGGGCCTGAGTGTACACTAAGCTGCATACAAGGCCGGCTTCCACCAGCACTGAGCCTGGTGGTAGGTTAGCTAAAGGCCGAAGAGACCCACCGTGACTGTTAGGCTCTGTCACTGAAAGAGCCTCTGGCAGTATGCAAATTGCAGGAGAACGGTTCTCAGTGAATCAGTAGGTAGGGGTCAGTGGTACCAAACTGATACAGATCCAAACTCAGCGCCCGTGCTTGGTATGAAGCCACCCAGCAAAATCTCAGGGTTCACCAAGGCCAGCTGTTTGCAGAACTTTGGTGTGGGGCAGAATCTCAGGAAGTCATCAGAATGAAGCCCAGCAGAGTTTGTCAGACTCAAACAGACCAAGATTGGGCTGTGAAGGAAGGGATCTGCACAGGAACAAGGGTCCCGGTTGGGCGTGGGAGGAGAAAATGGCCCTAAAGCCACACAACTCATTCTGTCCTGGATTCTGCCCAGACCTCCTCCAGAGCTTGCGCTCAGCAAGGCAGAGCTGCTGGGAGTTGGGAGGGTGAAGCCAGTGGACCTCCTGTGGGGGAATGACACAGGTCAGGCTCTCAGGAAGGTTGAGGTGAATGGGCCCCACCCCAGAGCCGCACAACTCAGTCTGGAACACCCCCTGAGTCTGCCCAGACCTCTACACCTGGGGCCCCAGGCAGCTGACACCTCTGCAGGGCTTGGACTTGGCAGGGCAGGGAAACAGGGAGTTGGAGGGTGGGGCTATTGCATCCCCCCAGGCTGATGCCATCTGGAGGGGAGTTCTTGACCCAAGAAAGATGGAGTTTGTGGGAGAGGAACTATGCACAGGAACCCTGGTGGTTGTCCCTGTGGATTTATCCTTGGAGCCACACAACCCAGTCTCTCCTCTCACAATTCTAGTCCACTTTAAGCTTCTCTCCCTCCACCAGAACTCAGGGTGCGTGGCTGCAAGTGTACTGTGTGCTGGCCCACTAAGAGGACGTCCGGGTTTTTAGCAGACTTCTCTCTCCCTGGAAGACAGAATCCCGCTGCTTTTCATAGCCAGATATTATGTGGGCTCTTCTTCCTGGTTCTGGTGCTCTGGGATGGGAACCTGGTGTGGAGTTGAGACCCCTCACAGTAACCCAGGACTTTTGCTGCTGAGATATCCCTCCAGATTCTCAGTTGCCTCACATGGGTGCAGGGCCAGCCCTTTTTGCACCTATGCCCTTCCAACCAGTCTCTATGTGGCTTCTTCTGTAAATACTTGTTTTAAGACTCTTATTCAACGAATCTTCAGTTGGGGTTATTTAGGTTGATTGTTCTAATGCAACCTAAATAACCAGTTTGGTCCTGGGAGGAGGTGAGTGTAACTTCCTCCGACTCCACCGCTCTCTTGGATCCCCTTGATTTCTTAATTTAGATAAAAAATAGAGATAGTCTAACAGTTTCTTCCCATACTCCAACTGCTCCAGGGGTCAGACTTGTTATAGGAAGTTTCCCTTTCTATATTTTGGGACTATGCCTGTTGAAATCCTCTGCTCTAATTATTCTTGCTGTAATCACATCTAACATTAAGTTCCCCATTAACAATATGTGTCAGTGCTAGAAATCAAAGAAAGTCTGTGCTATAAATTTTTCATAATTTAGGAATAATCTCAGGACTTTTAAAAAGTATCGACTAAAATTATTACTAGGTTGATTTGTAAATGATGCATTACATTCTGTATGAAAGTGGTTTTCTGTAATTTTGCTCTGTAAATGGTGACTCAAATCCCTTAAAATGCTTTAAATACAAAACAGTTTGGATAAAGGGAAAAAGTGACAAGAGATCTTGAGTGTTTGAATTAGAAACAATTCCTGTTTAATGAAAACTAAACTTGTTTAATGATGAATTTTAACTCTGGAGGTGTGTGCCGTGCCAGCACAGCCAAGGGTTCGGTGAGCCTGAGGGGGGGGAAGGGGGGTTGGTGAAGGATGTAGAAAAGACAGACAAAGAGAATAAGCTGGGTCTGGGTGGATCGCCTGTGCCTGACTGAGACCAAAGAGAGATACCCAGACTCCAAGCTGAGCCATTATTTTATAGCCAGAGGTAAACAAGGTAGTGGTCACCATAGTTACAATGTTCTTGTGAGTTTCACTTGTTTTCGCAGCACTTGCTGCATCTCCCTCAGCACTTAGCTACCCAGATAAGATCTAGGGAGGGTCATAAGGTCAAGCCTAATTATGCTAAGAGGACTGTGCCCTCTAAGCTGGGACTCCTTGTGGCTTTGCCAACAGGTCAGTCCTGAAGCTTAACCCTACAGCCACTCCCTATAGAGGTGATCAGAGGACAAGCCTTTTCCTGACAAGAAAACGAAGTCATTAGGTTTTAAATATAGACTCAGTGTTATACAGCTTTGCCATAAGAAAAGGAGGAAGGAGAAAGCTTACCGAGGTATCAGAAAAGATAATCTCAAGCCTTTGTGGATTTGATATCAACCACTCTTAAGAGGTCAGGCTATCTAGGCAGTCAGGCCCAGAACTGGCACAAACCAACTAAAATGGGAGTAGACAGTGGATTAGTGGATTAATGTTTCTGTTGAAGTTTCTTAATGTAGTGTGGAAGCATATTTGAGGAATTAAAGGCATGTAATAGATTAATTCCACAAACATCTATTAAGTATTTTGTGGTACAGAAATTAATAAAGCATGATCTGTGCCCTCAAGAATTTCACCATCTAGTGAGTTTTAAACATCCCAAGTAATTGTAAGGAAGGTATGTTGAGTGATGACCCCTTCTCTCTGACTGCTTTTCTTAGTCTGGCCATCCTCTCCTTTTGGATAAGTACTATTGAAGGGGTCCCTCTAATTATCCTTTTAAAAATAAAAATTCTAAGTTTTCCTTTCACTTATGATTATGTCAGAGTTTACATTAAAAGCGCAACGAGTAACTGTTTCAGGGGAAAAGTTTGCCTTAGGCAATGCCATGCATGCAAACTTCTGGCCCTACTCATGTCCTGTACAATCAAATAAACGCAAGTCTCCTTCTGGGGCTCAATGGAGTAAGCTATGCTTGTAGACATAAATGACACCACAGCAGTGCACTGAGGGCAGCTAGCCATTCTGGAACTTTCCCAACAAAATGTCATTTCCCAATGAAATGACAAAAGCCAGACCAAACAAGAGACTGACCTGACTACACTGGGCTGAAATCTGTTATTTTATCTGGCTGTCCTACTTCTGTCAAATCATTTAAATGTTGAACCTATGTCATTGAAAAGCCGGCATATAAGCAACCAGCTGACTTTATAGGAACCGCTAATAATATTAGTTGTGGAGCATTTTACCAAAATCCGCTCAGGAATGGAGTGTGGTAATCTGAAAGGAATTACTGCGCATTACAAAGCGGTGGTGCGTTTACTAATATGCACGAAGGGCAGCAGAAGTGCGTGCAGGGTCACACAGAAATGACGGCGGCTGCCTAAGGGAGCGTGGCTGTTCCAGGTCTTGGTCCCAAGGAAACTCGGGCCACCTCCCCAGCACACACCCCGTTATTTCGGCCTTCGTACTAGAAAGGTGCAGGGCTTGTCCCACATGAGCGAGGCGACAAGGGGACCGTGAGAAAAAGGCGATGAGATCCCAGATGGGGACCACCCCTAGGAAAGCCGGACAGGACGGCAGACGGGTTGCCCACAGCATCATACGCGCCTCACACGCAGGAGTCGGGCATCTCCAGACTCCCAAGGCGGTGGGCACCAGAACCATGGAGAAGGCGGGGGTGTCCCACAGGGGATTCCGGAGAAAAGGCCGAGGTGGGCCCGGGCTGGAGGCGGTGTCCAGCCCCCGGCGGCGGCTCCGGAGGAGGGGAGGTGGGCGAGGA
>NW_005356437.1:2377284-2391359 GCF_000412655.1 Myotis brandtii
GCCCGAGACTTCCGGGCCGTGAGCCTGCCCGGCGCGGGGCGTCCTGAGCTCCCCTGTCCCTTCCCACGCGCCGGCCCACGTCGGCTACTGTGTGTTCGCTTCTGTGGCCTCCACTCTGGCTCCCGGCCATCAATCTATTCCCGAGGTCCAGGCCGCAGTCGGCTCACTAACTCCTTGTGCCTTCAGCATTTGGGCCAGATTTCGAGGGATATCGCACCAAGTTAGCCAAGCTAGGCGAAGCTGTTCTGAAACTGATGTGGGAGGGATGGGGAGACATCGCTCTAAATCTTTATTTTTAAGCGGGAAGATCATTGCTTCTCTCAGACCCGGAAATGGAGATTTTCAGAGGCAGATAACTTTCCAAGAGCCCAGCCTTGGCCGGACAGGAACTTCCTACTTGAATTGGAAGGCGAGTTCACAGTGAACTTTTTGCTTTTGTTCTCTGGGAAATTACATAAAACGTTGGAACAGTTCCAGCCCACGACTGTGTCAGGATGCCTGCCCGGGAGCTGCCCGGTGCGCGCTGGGCCCTTAATCTCTGTCCCAGCTGAATGGAGGTGGTCGGCTCACCAATGGCGCTTTGCAAGACGCTCTGTCCCAGCCGGGGAGGACAGTCATGCCTGTGCAGCCTCCCGGCTTCGCACCTGCTGGCACGGAGTTGCTGGTGGCTTTACCATCCTGGGCCGTGGTGCTTAAGTCAGTTGCGTGGCTCCTGGGGCTGCTTGGAACTTTGCGTGCCTTGCAATCATATGGGATGCGCTGATACAGGCATCTGGGGGCTGCAGCAGAAGCAGCACTGTCAGAGAATCTGAGTACTCCAGGTGAAATGTGATTTCTGTTCTCCAGGGCGCTAGGTAGTATGTACATGATATCGACTGGAATAGGATCTTGCACACCCCACTCCCACCATGCAGGCCTCATTGTTGGTGTGGGACTCCTCAACCCTAGGGCCTATCCATTCATTATTTCGTCCATGTTCAAAGCTTACTTTCCCCCTCCACCCAAATCTGCACAGCACCCAACTTCATTCAAGCCGCAAAACAATTGCCATCACTTCATGGAGGTAGCTGCCTCGTCTACAGTAGCTGCTGCTCTTGCTCTTAAGTTGCTCTATTTGGCACTTAACCACTATCTGATATGATATGATCTGTCTCTTCCATAATCAGATCTCAGTATATATTTGTTAACTGTATAATTGAAATTGAAATTTGACTGTCTTCAGAAATATTCTGTACTAAACTCTCAACTTGGATTCATTCATTCATTCATTCAACAAACATTTGAGTTACTGCTTGGTATCAGATCCTGGCTAGGTGTTCAGATATGTCAGTGCACATAATAGACAATGATTTCTTTTCTTCTGGAGCTTACGTTCTAGCCAAGAATGATTAACAATAAACATTTATTTAATGCTAGAAAATTATGAGTGCTATGAAAAAATGAAAAAAGAGAGCAGAGAAAGGGGACTGGGAGTGTACATATGGGTTGCAGTTTTAACAGCATGGTTACTATGGGTTTGGAGGGTAAACTGAAGGTGATATTTATGGCAGAGAACTGGTTTTTAAAATTAATTGTCTTTCTGGGAGAAAATGGCCCTTGCCATTCTCTACTAAGTCTTTCATGGGGACTCATACTATGACCATTAAAGCAAGTGTAATCATCTTTTATAATATAAAGGTAAAACAAATGTTTTTTCAAATTGAGTTCAAGCTATTCAAGGTTTACAGTTTAACTCAGCACATCAAGTTAAGAGACTGGGCTCTTAAATGGAAGAGACTAGCCAAAGCTATACTACTGATGTGTTGAAAAAATTTGTATGTTTTCTTTACATTTTACTACACTTTGCAATTGCTTCTTAATGTCCGTCTGTGTATGACTTGTGATGTTGTTTTCTAGCATGGTCATTGCTTTTTTTTATTTGAAACTGTGTTAAAGATTCACTTGGTATTATGTCAGGCTTTAAGGTATTAAATTATTGCTCGTAGAGACTTCTGAATGAACCACATAGGCCTAACCAAATTTCAGTCCATAATGACATGTCATATTAGCAGACACACTGATCAATAGTGATTGCTTTGCCAACAATAATGTGTAGAGACTGCCTTGTAAATGCTTTATACAGGGAAGTGAACTATTTGACCTGTTCTTTGAGAGGATTCAGAATGTATATATTACCATGTTCAATCATCGAAAGATTGTCTGCTTGTCCAATAGTATTCAACCGTGTAGTTATTAAGAGTGTAGGGAAAAATCTTGAAATAGAGTATATAAGAATAAGAAGTTATCTGTCCTAAAGAGGGATAATTTGGAAATAAATTATTGAACTATACACACTTAGGAAAACAACCAAAATAAGAAATGTCATGCAAAAGATTATCTTAGTTGATGTATATTTAGTTTAGAAAATTACTCTTGCCAAAACTTGAAACATTGGCCCTTGAGCATCTAATTTTGACCCTCTAAAGCAGTGGTTCTCAACCTTCCTAATGCCACGACCCTTTAATACAGTTCCTCATGTTGTGGTGACCCCCAACCATAAAATTATTTTTGTTGCTACTTCATAACTGTAATTTTGCTACTGTTATGAATCGTAGTGTAAATATCTGATATGCAGGATGTATTTTCATTGTTACAAATTGAACATAAAGCATAGTGATTAATCACAAAAACAATACGTAATTATATATGTGTTTTCCGATGGTCTTAGGCGACAGCTGTGAAAGGGTCATTTGACCCCCAAAAGGGTCTCGGCCCACAGGTTGAGAACCGCTGCTCTAGAGTTTCTCTAGACCATTGTTTCCCAAATTACAAGACATGACTTATTAATGATCTTGAAATTATTTTAGTGAGCTGAGTATGTTTTAAAAAAATGAAATAGAGAAAGATAAGATAAAACAGCGTAGAATAGAATAAAATAGAAAAAATACAAAAGAAGATATAAGCATCTCATGTAGTAAGGGTAAGATTTTATGAAACTTTTGTTTCAACTACATATATGTATCAAAAAGATTGAAAGGCAGTATTGTTGATTGCTCTCTAAAGTTATTATATCAGTTTACCTTCCAGCAGTTGAAGTGTCTTTTGGTCTGCATCCTCACGAACACTAGGTATTTTTCCTCTCTAATTTTGCAGATCTGATGGATGAGATCTATCTCATTGTGATTGCATTTCCATCTTAAATTCCATGGTGAATTTGAGCATCTTTTCATATGTTTATTAATTTCTTCTGGGAATTGCTTGTATCCTTTGCCCATTTCTAAATTGTCTTTTTCTTACTGATTGTTAAATGTTCTTTATATATTCTGGGTGCTCACCCTTTGTCAGCTATCAGTTATATGTGTTGAAAATATCTTTTCCTGTTCCTTATCACGTTTTTCCCTTTTGTTCATTTTGTCATTTATTATGCCAAAATTTTAAGCTTTAATGTAGTAAAATTTATTGGTCTTTTCTTTGTGGTTTATGCTTTTGTTTTGTGTCTTATTTAAGAAATCTTTCCCTGCCCTGAAATCATAAAGATATTTTTTATACTTTGTTCCAAAAATTTGAAAGTTTTGCTTTTTTCACATTCCAGATGGTTTCCTTTGAATTTTCTATGTTGAAATACTGTAGATTAAACTTTTTTAGTATGTGTTTTTTCATGTTACATTGTCTGGATTGTTGAAGCCTGCTCCCAAAACTTATAAAGTATAATACCTAGAAGCTATATTTTACAATATTAATTTTTTTATAATTGAGTACCTCTACTGCTGACTTTCAAATAATAGAGCTGATATAATCTTTAAATTGTATTTTTCTCAGGTAAATAATGACTTTATTAAAGTTGCAAGGTGGTATATTCTTTTCCTTCTCTGTTTCTTCTATGTGTTTGTATCACATTGGAATGTTTTTTAAAAAGGCATTTTTCACAATGCTAGAAGATTCAGTATGTTTTCACAGTACTGTAAAATAATAATCTTGAATCATTTTTGTATATTGGATACTAAGTATATTGGGAATTTTGATCAACAAAATGAAATTATGTTAATTGAATTCAACTGAATGTTTTTATTTGAATATGGTAATTTTCTTATGCCTAGATGCAATTATGTCTTATCAAATAAATAGAATGGCTCATTTTTCATCGTTCTAATTTTTAATATGTTACTATTCTTGAAATTTCTAAAAGACACTGAAAAAAAGCTATTTATTTTCCTCTTTAAAAAAACCAACATATACAGTTGTTAAAATAAATCTCTATCTACAATGGTACAGGGATGAGGTGGAAAAGACAACAAACAAACAAACAAAAACCTGGATATGGTATTTTGTGATTTGGCATATTAGCAAGATTTCTCTTCTACCAGGAAGAAAAGGTGGTCTAAAGTTTAACAATGAGGGCAGTCACATCTCTACTTTGGTCCTCTTTCTATATTTCAATTTTTTGCCTTTGAATCCTCCTCCTCTCCTTTCTCTTCTCTTTCTCTTTATTCTCATCCCTCTCCTCTTTTCTAATTTTTATTCAATAAAGTTGGGGCAGATATGGAAAAAGTATTTCTGGTTAGGATGAGGCAAAAATAGAAGAATTTCTGATATAGTTAGTATCCAATATTCAAAAAGCTGTATTCAATGAATATATTGCATTCTACTTTGTGGTGGTTATAGCAGTAAAAGAGTCATGGTGCCTTCTCTTAAAGCACTTGCAAATTAATAGAAAAGTTTGGTTATTATCCTCTTATCTAGGAATATGAAATTATCTTTCCACACTGACAACCAGATCTAGCTTTATCCTATATAATAAAAGGCTAATATCCAAATCAACCAAACGGCGGAACGACCAGTCGCTATGATGTGCACTGACCACCAGGGGGCAGATGCTCAATGCAAGAGCTTCCCCTGGTGGTCATTGTACTCCCACAGGGGGAGTACTGCTCAGCCACAAGCCAGGCTCATGGCTGGCGAGTGCAGCGGTGATGGCGGGAGCCTGTCCTGCCTCTGTGGCAGTGCTAAGGATGTCCGACTGATGGCTTAGGCTCACCATCAGTCGGACACCCCCTGAGGACTCCTGGACTGCAAGAGGGACTGCAAGAGGTCACGGGCCGGGCTGAGGGACCCCCCTGCGCCACCCCCCGCCCCAAGTGCACGAATGTCGTGCACCAGGCCTCTAGTAAATTTATAAGAAAAGTCCAAGTGATCCTTTTAAAGCAAGCATATCTTTTCCAAACATTAGAAGTAAACCATTGCCATGGTTTGAGTTATAAGTATTCTGAATATATTATTATTCCTTATATTCTGAGAGATCTTTTTATAGCTGAGGAAAACAACATTTTAACAGTATCCTTAAGGGCATATAAAATATCAATAAGGAACACCTTTAAGACTTGACCTCATTATTACTTTTTTAATCCTCCCCCGGGATATGTTGTTATTGATTTTAGAGAGGAAGGGTGAGAGAGAGAGAGAAACACCAATGTGAGAAACTTCAATCAGTTGCTTCCCCTATAAACCCTGACTGGGAATAGAACTCACTAACTTTCGGTGTATGGGAGGACGCTCCAACCAACTTAGCCACCTGGCCAGGGCAAGGCTTGACCTTATTTTGGTTACTTATAGATAATATTAAATAAAATGTTCTCATTTTAGTACTTGAAATATGGATTGTATTTGAGTAAATATAATCCAACTTAAATCAGAAATATCAACATTATTAAATATAATTGCTTTTTGTTTAATCCTCACTGGAGGATATTTTTTCCATTGATTTCTAGTGAGAGAGTGGAAGGGAGGGAGGAGGGGGAGAAAGAGAGAAAGAAACATCCACATGAGAGAGACACACCGATTGGTTGCCTCCCACATGCGCCCCTACTGGGGCTGGGGAACCTGCAACCAAGGTACATGCCCTTGACCAGGAATCCAACCAAAGACTCTTTGGTCTGTGGGCCGACGCTCTAACTACTTAGAAAACTGGCCAGGGCTCATTAAATTGCCTTTTTTTTTTTTTTCATCTTTAGTGACAAGATAGTTGACTTGCAATGATTGAATCGTGGACATGGTGCATATATTCTGATAGGGCTGCTTCTGCTGTTACTTCTATTGGTAGAAAATATTGTGAAGATGGTTAAGGCAGGGACATGCAGTACTGTTGCTACATACTTGATGGCAATTGTTTTAGATTTTTTGTTAAAGTTTAGGATATCAAAGCCATATTAATTCATCGTTTCATCCTTTTCATTCATTACCTACCCTCCCCCGCTACCTTTTTCTCCCCCAGCTTAGTAAATCATATATTTCTCAGTGGAGCTGAGAATTGATAAGTCTGCTGATCACAGTGATTTGGAATTTTCCAATCCCAGGGAAAGTTTGAACAAGGTCTAAGTTTATTTTTCTTTATCTATAGAAAGTTAACTCTGAAATGAAAATTTTCTATTTCCTTTTAGATTTAAGAATCTATATTTATCCTGGGATTGCTTTTTACACCTCAGCAGGAGGATTCCCATAAGAAGCAGTGTGGTAGTTCCAGAACAGTTAAAACACCTTTGGAGTGTTATAGCTGTTAACTCCCATGCCTAAAACTTAATTCCTTTATTTTCTCTTCACCATATTTGAGCTCAGCTTATTTTTCCTGTTAATTAGAAGTAGTTTTAACCTGCCTAGTGTCATCTGACATACGGGATGCTGATTTTACCAAATACTTTTTCCTCAGGGACTGCACAGGACTGAATCCATATGGAAGAAGAACTTCCCCTTTTTTATGGAGAAAGTGGCAAGGTTAGAAGAAAAGCATGCCCTCGGAGCATGTATTTTCTGTGGCATGAAACACTTCATCAAACATTTATTGGCCATCTGATAGGAAGATCAGTGAGATAGTGTCTATCTTTGAGGGGCTCACAGTATAGTGACTAAGATGCCAACCGATAATTTTGTGGGTATAGAATGTAAAGGATATAGGACCCAGCAAGGAACTATGGATATAGTCTGAGGAGTAGCGAGAGGGTTCCCAGAGATGATGACGTTTGAGCTGGGTGAAATAATGCTGTCCTATAGAAGGGTTTGAGTTGGAATGTTCATTCCATTCCCAGAGATTTTTAAAAATTATAGAATATTTCTTCTTAGATGACATGATCTTAATTCATTATAGATATTCTTTAATTTATTTCTCTTTCATCACATCTGAACATTACAGTCAACCAGTTTAAGTCCAGTCAGTGTCCAATTGATACTAAAAGTTTCACATCTTTCAGCATGCACATTGATTTCCATCTAGTGTTAATTTTATTAAATTTAGAGAATATCTGCTCTTCACTGTTAATATCTGCTTAATATTAACTGCCACTATTAACTTTTACTTTTCTTTTTCCACTCTTTTTAAATAAAATATTGTCAAAATACAGTGAACAATGTAAATTATACAAAGCGAGCATAGTTTCAGAAGTTTCTGAAATTGAACCATAGTATTACCATGTGCTGAGTCAAAGTGCTTGTTTGTGAGTCCTTGTAGGAAAGTCCAAAAATTGCTTAGAAAAGTAATATATAGGACTTGGGAGTCTTACAAAATGTTAATAGGAAAATTCCTAACTTTTCTTTGGAGACAGATTTTATAAAATAAAAAATGGACTCAAAAATTAGCAATGAAATTACGTTATTACATATAAAGTGTTATACTGCCAGGAAATCTTCAAAGGGCAAGGTGTTGGCTGGTTTTCTTATTTTTTTTGCTAGGAAGTCCAACATGTAATTTTAATTCTTTTCCATATGCTGTATTTTAAGTTGAATTATGACAACTTAATAATTGTTTGTAGTTAAGTGAAGTATCATAATAGACTTGGTTCTCATTGATGGAAAAACAATTACACATGTAGCACACACTCAAAGGAATAATAAAATGCATTTTGGTTTCTAACTTTATGGAACTCTATTTCCTTAATTATGTTTTCCTTGAGCTAATTATAACTTTGCTACTTTGCATTTCCCAAACAGACGCCAGCAAAAGATGGGGGAGGTGGACTGGATGTGAACAAAGCAGTGAAGCAGAGCTCTCATTTCCTTGATAGTGCCTTTCCCCCCATACATATTTTTCTGTTGCCCACTCTTGGCTCTTGTTCAGCCAGTCCCTGACCTAACAGTTGGGCACAGAGGCAGTTGGGTGCCTTCTATGGAGATGGTTCCCATCTTGCCGGTGGTTGCAGCATGATTGAGGCTCCTATAGGGTGCTCGTGTGAATTCTTGTACTATATATACTTTTATTATGCAGGGTGGGGCAAAAGTAGGTTTACAGTTGTGAGTACATGAAACAGTTTATTCTTGTTTCGTAATTAATTATTGTATGATTTTACATACAAACAACGAAAAATGAACTTTTGATGACTAACTTCAGCAGCTAGCCTCTGACAGATTTAAAAACCAGTATATTCACACCTCTGCTTTACTTAGGTTATATTGTAGTTATTTGTTTTCTATTAAATTGTGAGCTCCTTGAAGGGAGTGATTATGTCCCATTTTTATACCTTTAATATTGGACACTCAGTAAATGTTCAGTGATACTGTCAGAGCCAGTGTTCTCTTGGCCAGAAGTGTCCTTTCACAAATGTATGGCTGCAGGTGACATTACAAACACACTGGAATTCCAGTGGTCAGCAGAGTTATGAGCTGGGTACTATAGGTTTTATAGAGGTAGGCTCGTGTTTAGTTGCTTGTTGAATTTGCAACCTGATTCTAGGCATCTAAGAAACCACTTGATTTTATAGCAGGACAGGTTGAAATCCAAAAGCCTGCTTGAAAGGGAAAAATTAGGTAGCAATCAGTCATTATATTGCTGCATGTTTTCTCGTATATTGCCATCTGCCCTGTTCGTGCATGACAACAACATACAGTGGGTATTGCTGCCCTGCTCATAAGGACTTTGTGTGAACAACAGCCAAAGCCCTGCAGATACAAGCAAGCACTAGGTCTACCAGTAATATAACTTTTTATGTGAACGTCTTACTCAGCAAGAGATCATGTGTGGAAAGAAATCTGAGCTCATCCATTAGGAGCTAGTGATCTTGGAGGATTACTTAATCTCTCTGGGCCTCAGTTTTTTTATATGTAAAACAAGGATAGCAATATCTATGTCCTACAATTGAGAAGATTAGAAATAATATATAAGAACTCTTAACTAGCACATAATATATCTTCATTAAATATTTGATGTCATATCCCAAACATTGTTCTTTTTGAAATTTCTAGAGTTAAGTAGGAAAAATATTAAAATAAGGACCTCATAGAAAATTGTAGAGGTGGGTGGTTTAAAGCAGAAGCTTAGATTCAGTCCTTAGCTCTAAAGTGACCTTGGGTGCTGCCCAAAACATAATAGAAGACATCATTCTTGGGACAGGGTCTCACAGTTCAAGTGGCATGGTGAAGTTAAGTGGTTGGATTAGGCATCAGGGGAGCGCACCCTGGTTCAGGCTCTGCCACTAACTCAGGGTGATTCTGTTAGCAGTGACAAGCTGCTTTGCCTCTGTATTATTTTCCTAAGGGTGCCCTAACAAAGGACCACAAACTGAGGGGCTTAAAATAACAGAAATTTATCTTCTCCTCGTCCTGGAAGCTAGAAGTCTAGAACCAAGGTGTCAGCAAGGCCATGATTCCTAAGGGTGGAAGGGACAAATGTCCTTTCAGGTCTGTAGGAAATAAGTATCTAACATGATCATCTTTCTACCAGAACTCATTCCTAGTAAAGTTGACTTAATAGCTGATGGGAAAGACAGGCCTAAGAAAATCCCTTGCTCCTTTAAATCCATAAAGAGTATGATGATTATTTATTATTTACTAGAGGCCTGGTGCATGAAATTCGTGCACTGGGGGGGGGGTGTCCCTGGGCCCAGCCTGCACCCTCTCCAATCTGGGACCCCTTGGGGGATTATTATCCCCCACAGGAATCAGGCCTAAACCGGCAGTTGGACATCCCTCTCACAATCCGGGACTGCTGGCTCCCAACTGCTTGCCTGCCTGCCTGCCTGATTGCCCCTAACCGCTTCAGCCTGCCCGCCTGATCACCCCCTAACCATTCCCCTGCCAGCCTGATTGATGCCTAACAACTGCTGCCCTGGCCCGGTCGCCCCCAACTACCCTCCCCTGCTGGCCATCTTGTGTGAGGGCATGATGGTCAGTTTGCATATTACTTCTTTATTATATAGGATTTTAATCCTTACCTGAGGATATGTTTATTGATTTGAGAGAGAGAGACAGAGAGAGAGAGAGAGAGAGAGAGAGAAAGGGAAGAGGGTCAGAGAGAGAGAGAGAGGAACATTGATCGGTTGCCTCCTGTATGCACCTCATTCAGGTTGAACCCACAACCTAGGTATGCACCCTGACCAGGAATTGAACCCATAACCTTTTTATGCTCCAACCAACTGAGCAACCCGCCAGGACAAGAGTATGATGATTATTGAGGGAAATGGCCAGACATATCATTTGATAGGCATATTGGCTTTTTAGCATCTTATTGTAATCTACAAAAATATTAAAATTTGAAAAGTACATAAGTAAAAGTGTTTTCAGTATAGCAAATCAATAAAAGCTCTCTTCAAAATAGCTTTATAATGTCCACCTTGAATGCTCTTTTCTCATCATGAGTGCAGATGCTCATGAACTAAACGTGTGCTGTTTTGAGTTTACAGTCATGTGCCACATAACCATGTTTTTTGGTCAATGAAAGTTCACATAAGGATGGTGGTCTTATCTATACTAATAAAAGGGCAATATGCTAATTAGAGCAGATGTCTTCCGGACAAAGCCGCAGTGGCTGCGAGGGCCGAAGGCAGGCAGCCATGGTGGTGGTGGTGAGGGCTGAGGGCAGGCAGCCATGGCAGTGGCTGCGAGGCCCAGGACTCAGGCAGCCGTGGGCTCAGGCAGCCATGGGCTCAGGCAGCCGTGAGCCCTGGTGGTTGCTAGGCCCGGGGCTTAGACCTCGCAGCCGAGGCGGCCGGCAGTGGCAGCAGCAGTGGTGTGATGAGGGCGGCGCCTTCCCCTGATAGGTGGTCGCCTCCCACAGAGGGAGGCCAGACTGTGGCCTATGCTATCAGTAGGACATCCCCTGAGGGCTCCTGGACTGTGAGAGGGGGTAGGCCGGGCTGAGGGGCCCCCCCCCCCCAGTGCACAAGTTTTCATGCACCGGGCCTTTAGTAAGATTATAATGGACCTCAAAAATTCCCATTGCCTAGTGACATTGTAACATTGTAGTGAAATGCATTACAATTGCCTACAGTATTTAGTACATAACATGTATACAGGCTTGCAGCCTAGGAGCAATAGGCTATACCCATGGTCGGCAAACTGTGGCTCACAAGCCACATGCGGCTCTTTGGCCCCTTGAGTGTGGCTCTTCCACAAAATACCACATTACCACATGCTGGCGCGCGTACAGTGCGATTGAAACTTTGTGGCCCATGCGCAGAAGTCGGTTTTCGGCCTGGGCGAGTCTATTTTGAAGAAGTACTGTTGATATTTGGCTCTGTTGACTAATGAGTTTGCCGACCACTGGGCATACTATATAGCCTAGGTACATAGCACCTATAATCACCTCGGTTTGTCTAAGTGCACTCTATGATGTTCACATGATGACAAAATTGCCTAACAATGCATTTCTCAGAAGGTATCACTGTTGTTGCCCTGCCACCCCATATGTTGAAATCCTAACTTCCAAAGGTGATGGTATTAGGAAGTGGGAGGTGCTTAAGTCATGGGTGGAACACTCATGATTGAGATTAGTGCCTTTCTAGAAGGGGCTCTAGAAAGATCCCCAGCACCTTCCACCATGTGAGAACCACCAGCAATGAACCAGGAACATGACTGTGCTGGTGTCTTGCTCTTGGACTTCCCAGCCTCCAGAACTGTGAGAAATAAATTTCTGTTGTCAAGTCACTCCATTTGTGGTACTTCGTTATAGTAGCGCTAGCAAATGAATACATACACTTTCTGAGTGTTTCTTCCTACCAATACCCAAACCTGAGTGGGGGATGAGGGAACCCACCAGCTGTTTAAACTGAAGGTCAGAACTGGCCCCTGACCTGAAATTCCTGGACCGTTTGCTTGGTATCACTTTCAGTGTTGTTCTTTCCCAAGGCCTTGTTTTGTTAAGACTTGGGCAGCTAATGAAATAGCAGTCCTACCTCTCCCCCTTACCCTCCTGCTTTTACAACCAGCATAGATTCCAGAGCTATGTTTAAGACACAGCCAACACTTAAAGTGATGGCTAGACATTCAGCTCCCAACGTTTGGCTTTGGATGATTCCGGTGTGTAGGGCATGGCTATAGGGTTAAGCCTCGGACTGACCTGTTGGCAAAGCCACAAACAAGTCCCAGCTTAGAGGGCACTGTCCTTTTAGCATAATTAGGCTTGACCTTATGACACTCCCTAGATCTTATCTGGGAAGCTAATGGGCTGTGGGAGGTATAGCAAGTGCTGTCAAAACAAGTGAAACTCACAAGATCATTGTAACTCTTCTGACAGAATACCTTGTTTACCTCTGGCTATAAAATAAAGGCCCAGCTTGTTTCCTCAGCCAGGCACAGGAAGATCTACCTAGACCCAGCTTATTCTCTTTGTCACTTCTTCATCCTTCCGCCGCCATCACTCAGGCTTTCGAACCCTTGGCTGAGCTGGCTCGGCACATGTGGCACCCAATGCGGGGCCTGAGTTCGGGGGAACTTCAGTTGTCAGGTGAAAGAATGCTCCAGTGAAGCACGTGCAGAAAACAAGAAGGAAGGTAAGGAGCGAAGTTCAGTGCTATAACTAGGTGTAAAACATGGGAAATTCAGGATCACAGGAAAAGAATTTATACGTATCCATCTTAAGGCTATGCTCCAAGCACGGGGCTATTCTGTGAGGTATGAACAGCTTTTCGAGTTGTTGGGTTTTGTGAGTAAAATCTGCCCATGGTTTTCTGAGGAAGGAAAGGTAAATATAGAGGCATGGGAGAAGGTAGGAAAACAACTTAAAGATCATTATATAGCTGAAGGTCCAGAAGAAATGCCTGCCTCTGCTTTCAGTCTGTGGTCCCTGATTCGGGACTGCCTAGAGCCTACTCCAGAAAGGGAATGGATGATTGTGGCAGGGGAATCAAGACAGATGGGGGAAGGCTACCAGAGGCTTCTGACTCCACCTGTACCATCGGCGCCTCTGCTGCCTCCTCCAGTCCCTGGGGCTGCAGCTCCTGTGGAAGAGAGCCCTCCGGACGATGAGCTTCCTCCCAAATATGAACGAGGATTGGAGGAAGCAAGGGAACAGTGCCGGCAGGTTTGGGATGATGGTGGTTTGGTGCAAACATTTGGAGAGCTTACTGTTGCTCATAAGCCTCTCCTTTTACCCCCTAAAGAAGCAGCTAGAAATGAAAGTCAAAGGGCTACAGGGAGTGGAAACAAGCAGCCTGGACTATGTTCAGGATGCAGGAGAGGAAAGCAATTAGGTAAATGACTGATGTTGATGATAATTTAATACCCCTTAGGTAGGGAAACTTCAGGTCCCACCAGGCAGTAGAGTCCTTATCCTTAACCCCACTGCAGCCTTTCCAGCCGGCTCAGTAAACCTTTATCATACCACCCTGGGAAGCACAGGATTGGCAAGTTCTTCCTGGGGTGATAGATCAGGACTCAGACAATAGCAGAAAGAGCCAATCCTACTCTTAAAATGAAACTATAAAAACAAAAAAGGGGGGAGAAGAATGTTGTGTGTTAAATTGAAGAATGTTATGTGTTAAAATTTTGTGAATTACAATGCAGAGGGTTGTACAGTGGCCAAAAGGCATTGGGCCTCCTGACAAGAGTTGAACCAGATTCAGTAATGATGTGGGGAAGAGGTTGTGTTTGTATCTTTCCAGAAAGAGCAGTGCAGCCAGTTTGGGTACCAGAGCGTTAAGTGCGTTACCACAATGGACCCAGAGAAGCTCTTGTCCCATCATTCAAAAGACTGAGAGTTGCCCCGATGACAGCAAAGTGGAAAAAAGAAGAAAAGGAAGGCTATGCAAGGGACTGAAGTGCCAACATGGGGTCAGCTGAAGAAGTTAACAACTGAGGCCCAGCAGATGGTAGAAAAACAAGATGTGGAAGCTACTCCCTCA
>NW_005356437.1:2391500-2397234 GCF_000412655.1 Myotis brandtii
TTATTCTTACTAGTTTTAAAAATGTTAACACATTGGCATTGTTTTGTTAATAGCCAGAGCTTTATGTTTAACTTTTAAAATGTTAACATGTCTGTAGTTTGGGTTTTGCATTGGCATTGTTTTGAAATTGTTTTAATAGCCAGAGTTTTGCTCTTGTTGCTTAAGTTTTACTTTCATTATAGTAGCGTAAAAATAAAAAAAGGGTGAGATGTAGGGAGCGGCTATAGGGTTAAGCCTCGATCTGACCTGTTAGCAAAGCCACAAACAAGTCCCAGCTTAGAGGGCACAGTCCTCTTATCATAATTAGGCTTGACCTTATGACGCTCCCTAGACCCTTCCTAGGTAGCTAATGGGCTGTAGGAGATGTAGCCAGTGCTGCCAAAACAAGTGAAACTCACAAGATCATTGTAACTATGGTGACCGAATACCTTGTTTACCTCTGGCTATAAAATAAAGGCTCAGCTTGCCTCTGGATCTCTCTCTGTGGCCTCAGCCAGGCACAGGAAGATCCACCTAGACCCGGCTTATTCTCTCTGTCATTTCTTCATCCATTCGCCGCCCTCACTCAGGCTTGTGAACCTTTGGCTGAGCTGGCTCGGCACACGCATGTCCTTGATGAAAATTAGTAGGTGACATCTGATTCTGCCCAGAGCTTCTGGCTCTCGGCTGCAGTGAGAGCAGTACTGAAGCACCTGAGCTTGTACAGGCAATTTCCACAGCAGTGAGAGCATCTCAAAAACAGAAAGAACTTGTTCCTCATGAAACCAGGCCTGCTCTTCTACAGAAATGAAAGGGGCAAAGAAATTTAATTTTTAAACGAATAGTCGCTCTCTCTCTCTCTCTCTCTCTCTCTCTATATATATATATATATATATGTATATATATATACACACACACACACGCACACATATATATTTTCCTTTTCAGCCAGTACAGGCCACTCCGTCATCTCTGAAGATGTTAGATGTGGGGAAGTGGCCAATTTTCTCCCTTTGTTCTGAGGAAGAGCTGCAGTTAATTCGTCAGGCCTGTGTCTTTGGAAGTGCTGGCAATGAAGTTTTATATACTACAGTGAATGATGAGGTAATTTTGAAGAAAAAATTCAACCACTTCTATTTTCAGTAATAAATTTACTAGACTGAAGACCTTAGGGGAACTAAGGAATTAAGGTTAAAAAAAAAAGTACAGAGAATAGATTCGTATTTATTATATAATAAAGCAGTTTTGTTTTAGGAGGACTATGCCTGTATGAAGGTAATTGTAGGTTTGTCAGAAGTAGAACTGCTTGAACTAACAGTGGTTTTCCCCACAGGTTTTTGTACTTGGCACAAACTGCTGTGGCTGTTTGGGCTTAGGTGACGTCCAGAGCACCATTGAACCTCGGAGACTGGATTCTTTAAGTGGCAAAAAGATAGCCTGCCTCAGCTATGGGAGTGGTCCACATATTGTTCTTGCGACATCAGGTAACCTAGGAACACAGTGTAGAATTTTAGCCCTTGCTTTATTTATTGAAAAACAAGAGTAGGACCATCCCCTAAACAGAGAACATTACTTTTTGATTAGACAAGAGTTTCTGGTCTGCCTTGTGAACTTGACTATGCTTTGGACAACATAAAATATGAACATATCTGAATATCGGAATAAAGTAATGGAGCAGGTGGAATCTAGCAATTATTGGCACTTTAGATATAAGAATGGCAGTTAAGCCCAGTAAGCCCCTTTTGTTTACACTTTACAAGTATAATTATTTTGCATTAAAATGGTGAACTCGCTCTAAACCAGTGGTTCTCAACCTGTGGGTCGCAACCCCTTTGGCGGTTGAACGACCCTTTCACAGGGGTCGCCTAAGGCCATCCTGCATATCAGATATTTACATTACGATTCATAACAGTAGCAACATTACAGTTATGAAGTAGCAACGAAAATAATTTTATGGTTGGGTCACAACATGAGGAAATGTATTTAAAGGGCCAGAAGGTTGAGAACCACTGCTCTAGACTTTGAATTTGAGATTCCTGATCTATGAACTGAAAGACTAAAGCCAGATTCCAGCATCCACTCCAACTCTTAGCATTCTGTGATTCTTATGTTAGTGACTGATGACTGTAGTTAGTAATATAAGGAATTAAGTATTCTTGTGGCTATTTCATGAATTCAGACTAATAAGACATTATAATTAAAACATAAGTTAGAGTTTTTCTTAAGCTAGGTATTCATTTTGTTAGTACTAGTATTCTTTAAACCGAAAATAAATTTTCTATTCTTTTATGTGCTTATTTCACATTAAAAAAAAATAACCTTTAGGGATTATTGGTTGCCAGTAATAGCAGGCTAAATTATTTAGATAATTTCTTCACTGAAAACAACTATTAAAAATATTAAAAATATTTTTCATGAGGCATCAAAGCACTGACAAGGCAAAAAGGAATTGTTAGATCAGATTTAGGAGAAAGTGTGAACTAAGAAGTCAGAGGGGAACTTGAAGCCATTTGGCCTTAAAGACATCTGCCTGTCCACTTGAATGGAGTTGTGGTCTAATGTATTCATGAGGTGAAGGGGTCATAAGTCAACACATTAGGCTGAGACCACAGAGGGCTACACTTTCAGGGCAAGGATGAGCCAGTTCTTCCATCTTACAGGACCGAACTAAAGAATTCCTTGGCTCTGAGCAAATTAGGAAGGAAAAAAAAAAGAAAACCTCTCCCTGAGAGATTGTAACCATAGATTTGTATTCACACCAGACTGGATGGTCCAAGAAATCTTAAGTCTTGAATTTATTAAAGAGATACCTTTAAGTACCTTCTGAAGTTGATGTAAATCCTTTCTTTAGGAAGGCACCTTCATTCTGGGCCTGAGGGAGTATGATGCCATTGAAAAATAATTTTCCAGTCGCAATTAGCAGCACATAGTCAAAGGCAACAAGGTACATAAGGAAACAGGCAGCATGAAGGAGAATCAGCAAAAAAAACCAGCAAAAACTGACTACTAAATATCAGATATTAGAATTACCAGATACCAGTGATAAGATGGCTGTATTTATTGTTTGAAAGAATAAAGCTACCTGCAGAGGTCATAAAAGATTTGAAAAAGAACTAGATGTACAGTATAATTATCCAAATGAAAAACTCAGTAGACAATTTAAGCTGCAGTTTGGACACAGCAAAAGACAAAATTAATAGACTAGAAGATAGATCAGAAATAATTATCTGGAATGTAGCACAAAGAGACAATATGGTAGAAAATATAGATGAAACAAGTATATACTGTATGATTTCATTTCTTTAAAGTTTAAAAACAGGACAAACAATTTTGTTATTCAGGATTTGTATGTGGAGGGCTTTGGGAGTGATCAAAGGTTATATTTTCTCACCTGAATGGTAGCACATGGGTATGTGTGTTTTATAATTATTTATGAAATTGTGCATATATATTTTATGAATGTTTATGAATGTGTATTATATTGTGCAATAAGTGATATAATAACAAAGATTAAAAATAACTTGGTGTTCACTTTATAGATAAGGAAGTTAAATTTTTTTACTTTCAATCTAATGCTTTTTTTTCTATTTATTCTATTAAAAGCAGCCTTTTTTCTGCCATTTATTAAGAGCCTATCTTCCAGCTATTATAATTGCATTTATTTAAATTTCATCTTGTTGCTTTGAAGTAGAATGTAGTTTATATTTTCAAGTGTATATTTTTACAGAATGAGTTTGGTGGAATAGGGAAGTTGATTCGCTTTTGCAACTTAATTTTTAGTTTCACTTGTAGAAGTGCATTATGTATTTTCATATGATGAAGCAGATATTTTGAAAGCTAATTATGTTTGTGTTTTGTTTTTATTGTTTTAGAAGGAGAAGTCTTTACCTGGGGTCATAATGCTTATAGCCAGCTGGGCAATGGGACAACTAATCATGGTTTGGTGCCCTGTCATATCTCTACTAATTTGTCCAACAAACAAGTGATTGAAGTTGCCTGTGGGTCTTACCATTCTTTGGTGCTAACATCTGATGGAGAAGTAAGAATAGTCAGCATAAATGTCATTGATTTTTTTTTCAGTAAAATTATATAGAAGGATGATCATTTAATTAAAATGACCACCTCCCTCAAATTTAGTTTTATTCTTGTTAGCAACTCATAGTCACAGTGTTTATATTATTTTTTACCTTCATGCAATAAAAAATGTCTGTTACTGCAAAATTCTGTATTGCTATTTTCAAAGGGGTTATTTACAAAAAGAAGAATTTCCAAATGCTGGAAAAGATGGCTGGTGCAAAGTAGATATTATTATAAATATTATATGATACTTGGTAATAATTACTACTGTTTGTATGGATAACACCAATAACCTAATTTTATAAATTAATACATTTTGAAAGAATGAATTTTACCAAAACTTCCCTGCCTGTGTTGTGACAGTTTATGGATAGCAACCACTTTGAGAGCAAAGATGAGGTGCCATACAAATATGTTAGTGTATAATTGGGATACTTTATAAATTAGTATATTGCATTAATTGATCTCTTCGTTCCAATAGGTATTTGCCTGGGGTTATAATAACTCTGGGCAGGTAGGATCTGGATCAACAGCTAATCAGCCGATCCCTCGAAGAGTCACTAGCGGCTTACAGAATAAAGTAGTTGTGAACATAGCGTGTGGGCAGATGTGCTCCATGGCGGTGGTGGACAATGGGGAGGTAAGAAGGTTATTTCATATTTCACTTAAGAAAACTGTTTGCCTTTTCAGTGTCATACCAACATGGCATGTTTCTCACACAGAGAACTTTCTGTCTTTTGTTTACATTGAGTCTCTCATTTTCTCTCAGGTTTATGTCTGGGGTTACAATGGAAATGGGCAGCTCGGACTTGGCAGTAGTGGCAACCAGTCCACCCCCTGTAGACTAACTTTGCAAGGTGTTCGTGTCCAGCGGGTATGTCTTCTATTGGTTTTTAAGTCTTTAGTGGCAAAGATACGAATGTATTAAAAACAGTTTCTATAGCAGGATGAAAAGTTTAGCTGCTTGGATATCTTCATTGAAGTAAAGGTTTAAGCTCTATTTCCTTGAATTAAGTTATAGTTATTCATTAGAAAATTTAAATTTCTAGGGCACTCTCTTAAACAGCTGTTGGAATATAAATTGTTAAAATCTTTTCCAAGGAAATTTTGAAAGTATATATCAAGAGGCTTAAAAATATTCAGACCCTTTGATCTCTAATTCTACTCCATTCTAAGGAACCAAAGAGAAAAGTCACTTACAGAATTAGTGGAGAAGATATGTTTACAAGGGTTTTTTATGATTTAGGAATAGTACTCTATGTAATGTTAAGTAAAAAAAGATAAAGAACTGCTTATACAATATGATCATTTAAAAAAGCTATCTGCATATCTTTGTATAACTCAAAAAAATGCCAAGCTTGAGATTACTTTCATACTTATACTTTTTTCACATTGAACATGTTAACTTTTATAATAAAAGAAGAAAATTCTTCTTAAAAAGTGACAGTGTCTGTTGCTTATTAACTTCACCCCCTTGGTCTCTGTGAGCATAATGAATGCCACATCGAAGGTAAATACTGGCCTCATGTCACTAAAGGACTCAGGGCGAGCTTACTGTAATTTTGGCCGCATTGGAACTAAGCTGGCTCTGGAGAGATGGAGAGATTGGTTAACTTAATGCTTGCTCTCTTCGAGGCTGCCTCTTCCCTTTTTTTTTTTTTTTTTTTTTTTTTTTTTT
>NW_005356437.1:2397341-2422036 GCF_000412655.1 Myotis brandtii
TTTCTGGGCCCCCCTTTCCCTTTTTTTTTTTTTTTTTTTTTTTTCTTAACCTATTCTGTGAAAGCATATTTCTCTCAATTAGCAGGCCTGAGTGGATTTGGTTTTTCTCTTTCAGGTTGCCTGTGGCTACGCACACACATTAGTATTAACAGATGAAGGCCAAGTATATGCTTGGGGTGCAAATTCTTATGGCCAGTTGGGCACTGGCAATAAAAGTAACCAGTCCTATCCTACTCCTGTTGTTGTGGAAAAGGACAGGTAATATGTGCATTTTCAAAATAACCTCAGTGTTCCTTAGTGATTAAACAAAATTTAGACATAATATAGAATTGTAGGGAATTTGCTGCTAGTATTAGAATATTCTTTAACATGAGCATTCATTCCTTTTTAAAATTGGCTTTGGATTGTTGGAGAATTTAACTTATGTCAAATATTCTATTTCCCTTAGCCATATTTCATCTATACCTCTAATAGTTACTCTATACAAACTACAATGACTAAACCTCCAACAAATATTCTACATTCTTCTCCTCACAACTGACCTTTTCCTGCCCTCCTCATTGTTTTCTGTTTTACATTCTTAAGAGGAAGTTGATAACATTTGCAGTCTGTGTTCTGTGGTTTAGGAAAATTTGCTTCTTGATATGAATCAGGTATCAGAACAGACGACCTCAGGCAAAGGCGAGGTACCTAGGCAGTGGCTTTGGTCCCAAATCTGGACTTGAAGGTTCCCTCTAAACTTTCTCCCCCCTCCTTCCTATAGCAGTTGCAGCGTCAGCCATGCCTGTGCCCCTCCCTGGACTTCCCTTGTGTCCCTAGGAGTTCAGGAGAATGTCACCAGGCCGTGCTTAGGGAAGGCCAGTTCCTCATCCTTCCGCATCCCAACCCCTTTGCTGTCTCTATACCAGCCCTTCTCCAAAAAGCAGTGTTTCCACCTCCTGTAACGGCAAAGGCTGCTCCCTGTTTGTGAGGCTAATAGTAAACATTTCAGAAGTGAATGTAGGAATTTTGATTTTCTGTGGTGGGTAGTTTAGCGTTGATGGACACTCTTTGTGTTTCAACCAGTTACATTTTTCATAGAATATTATCATGGAAAAGGAAGGCTATCATTTTAAGTGTTTCCCCAAAGTACACAAAAGATATTCAAAAAATCTAAAAGTCTTTGCTGAGTAGGTCATTGTGGAAGTGATTACATATGATGAGAACAGAGTAGTTAATTAATGTTTATCTAAACAGTGTTGGGCTGTTCTAACCTCCCCTTCTCCCAGAGATTACCGGGTTGCTTTATAACTAAAGTAGATAAAATGTAGAAGGCCTTTTTCTTTTGTTAACTGCTCAGATATCTGTATGTTGAGCCCCCATCCTGCCATCTGACCAGCACTGGGCCCCCTCCCTCCACACTGCCAGGTTGGTGTTTTCTTAGACTCAGGCCTCTGCTTCCTCTCATTGATACTATCTGGCAGGAGCAAACTTTCCTCTGCTCTCAGGGTTCTTCTGGCTGGTATAGTAATCAAATAGACATGAGATAGATTGGCAAGAGAAAATAACCAAATTTAATATATACATATGTATGGGGACCCCGCATACTGACACAGTCAGAGAATTTACATACATGCGAGGTTCAGAAATAGAAGGGAACATGGGTATGTATATGAGACATCCTGAGCTAGGATGAGGTAAGGTGCTTTGGGGGCTTCAAAGGGTCATTGTAGGATGATAAGAAGAGCAGACGTTTAGTAAATAGAAGTCTGTCCTGCCCTATAGATAGATCAAAATAGGTTATCTCTGCTCTGGCCAGTGCATCCTCCTGTGCACCGAAAGGTTGCTGGTTCAATTCCCGGTCAGGGCACATGCTAGGGTGCGGGCTTGATCCCTAATAGGGGGTGTGCAGGAGGCAGTTGGTCGATGTTACGCTGCCACATCTATGTCTCTCTCCTCTTCTACTTTCCTCTCTCAAAATCTCAATTAAAAAAGGCTCCTAATTCAAGTTATTCTAGGTAGTTCAGGGAGGGGCAGAAATTTCTCTTGAGCCCATGGCTAAAGTGGCCTTTAGCTCAAAACAATCTGCATACCATAGAAGCACATCTTGGAGTGACTTGCCCTGAACTCCCACAATATCAAAGGCCACCCGGGTTCTTCCTTGGCACCATGCTGGGACATGACATCTGCACATCCATCAGCCTTTCCCAGCTCACCTTCTAGGCTATTCTTCCTCTCCCTTTCAGCCTATCGTGCACACTGTTGCCAGAGTAATTTAAGAACTCTGTTTCATCCTATCATGGCTCTGTTTACACAGCTGTTTCCCACTTGTCTATCACATCAGATCAACTCTAAACCCTTCAGCCTTGGTTCTAAGATTGACCCCACTGTTCCTAGCAAATGTCATTGCTCTCTTCCCCCCAAAGTTGCTTGTCTATGCCGGGTAGGACCTCTTAATGTTGAACCTTCTTCACCCTACGCCTACACATTTGTCCATGTATTTCTTACCCCCTTTTACTTTAAAGACTCCCTGAGGAGACCCCAGGTATTTCCCCTTACTCACCAGAGCACTTGTAGGCAGTGCTATGATGTTATCTGGGAACTGTTTGCAGTTTCACAGATACGCTCCTTCTCTCTTCAGCTAAGCCATGAGCTCTTCCGGGCAGACCCCATTGTGCTTGAAGCAACTGTTACTTCCGAGAAGAACCATTTTTGAATGTGCACTGGGATGGTAGATTACTTCATTTATCTTCACCACAAGCCTCCACTTCTCTTTTTTAAGATGATAAAATGGATTATAAGAGTTTAAGTACTTGGCCTCTGACTCCCAGCCCATGTTTTGCCTACTGCACCAAGCCATTTTAAGTGAATTATTGCTCCTCTCATATGTAGTTGTAACATGAGGGTAGATGGATGGTAGTAGTAAATTCACTTTCTTTGAATAAATGTATTTATTTTATTTGCCCTTTTTCTTTATTTTTTGAAAAAAAATCCTTATTGAGAAGCAAAATAGTATTGACCATTTTCCCCATGTAGGCGAGGTTCGATTTGAGCCAATTTGACTAACTTAACTATGTAAATAGGAAAGGCCTTACTAATTTGAATTGACAATTAGAAATACACATTCTCTACACATATGAGGCTTTGGCACTTAAAATGCTGAGTAGAAGTAGTAATATTGAGAAACTTCTACTGTTAGGCTACGTTTGTACACCAGTCATCGCGCTTAGGGCTTAATGTTTTTCTTTAAAAAAATTATCTTTATTGTTGAAAGTATTACAGATATCCCCCTTTTTTCCCTCATCGATCCCCTCCATCCCACTCCACCCCCTGGGCCTAATGTTTTCTCACTTAATTCGCAATACTGGCCTTGCAATGTGATGAAACAGACTCATAGATCTCAGGGACATTCCCAGTCACACAGCCTCGTGGTAAAGCTAGCATTCAAACCTACCTCCACATCCAGGCTCCCCACTCTGCAACATACAGCCTCATTTCCTCCAGTACTTGGGTTGTTTTCAAGAGCTGAGAGCTACCTTCTAATAAATCAGGGGAATTACTTGGGCTGCACATGAAAAGAATATTTCTCAGCCTTCTGAGGGAAGCCACCACAGCAATCTCCAGATTGTGCGAGGACCATCCTCCTGGACTGGGGAACCTCTAGTTAAAGCACACAGTGGAGGAATATCTCCACCTTCAATTGCTAGCCTTGGTCAGTGTGGGCTTGTCCAATCTTCAGTTGTTCTGTGTTGTTGACTCTTTCCCAATTAGTCAATAAAATGATCTACAAATTATATTTAGTAAGACACGTAGTGGGTGCTTAGGGAGAGAGAAATAAGCCAGTGAATCAACCTGGCAGGAACTTGTAATCTAACTAAGACATATCCACCTGAAAGGTAACTGTGTCAGGCCAGCTGGTGTGGACAGGCAGTACTGCAAGAGCTTAGGTGAGCGAGAGACCTCTTACCTCCTGGCTGTTTGAACTGGACCTTAAAGGATGGGTAGGATTTCTGAGGCAAAGAGAAAGGAAAGAACATTTCTGAATAAGGACTTGAACTGTGAATACAGACACTGAGGGGCAGTGTGTACCTCTGTTTGTTGGAACATAGGGTGTGTGGGCAAAAGTCATTTGAAAGAAGGTTGGACATGGGTGGAAGCCAAATTATGGAAGGCCTTGATGTCACTTGTCTGGGTTTTATCTTGTGGGAAATCACTGAAGGTTTGAAAGTACTGGTGAGAATGGTGTTTCAAGAGGATTATTAACCTGCCGGTGTTGTGCAATTTGGGTCAGCGGAGAGAGAAGTTCTAAGGCAGAGAGACCTAGGAGACTGTTCCATTGGTCCAGATGTGGGGTGTGTCTGACTGAGGGTGGTGGCCGATGGGGGAAATTACGAAGGGACTATGTTATCTGTCAAGTGGATATTCTGAAGGAAGTGGTAGGTGAGGAGGGAGAAGAAGCCAAAGATGACTCTGAGGTTCTGAGTGAGTTACTGAGGATGCTGATCCCATTGCCTGCGCCGCAGCAAACCCGAGATGACCGCCTCACTTGGGGTAAAATAGTTTACTGTCTTCTTTGAATCTGTATGGTGGCTTGTTCTTAGAGCAAAGTAATTGCTTCCAAATAAACAAAAATAGTGTTTTCTATTAGGAAGTGTTCTGAGAACTGCCTCCTTGGCAGTCATGAGCCTATTGCACCGGGGTCTCACACAGGTGGGTCCCAGAAAACTGCACGCTTGGGCTCTAGATGACACAGTCCAGTGAGGTGTCACTACTGAATGTACTGTTCGCAGTGTGAGTTGCGGTGACTTAGAGCATGCTCTATTTAACTCTAAAATTGGTGATGTTTTGATGAAAATACTTTTTGAACCTGTGTTAAGATGGTTCTAGCTTTTATTATCTACTTCAGTGAGTAACATTTTAATAAAAAGTTATATCACCTTTTTTCCCCCCCTTTCTTTTTTTGTCTTTACTCTCTTGGATTGTACTGGATTTCAAAATGGGATGGTACATGTTTTTATAAGCCTGCTGGCTAGAAGTGGTAATAAGGTCTTCATGAGTTATAAGTGCATTGAAGTATAGCTTCGATGTAAATACCTGTACTGCCTGAAAATCTAGATTAGATATGTAACTTTTTTTGTTTTGTGTTTTGAAATCAAACCTAAGGGGAGATGAGATAAAGTCATTTCTTCTTCTGTTTACTGTGTTTACTTGGTGTTTGTGAATTTAGAATTATAGAAATTGCAGCCTGCCACTCTGCCCACACATCTGCCGCCAAGACCCAGGGAGGGCACGTGTACATGTGGGGCCAGTGCCGGGGCCAGTCCGTGGTCCTGCCTCACCTCACCCACCTCTCCTGCACAGACGACGTGTTTGCCTGCTTTGCCACTCCCGCTGTCTCCTGGCGCCTCCTCTCTGTGGGTGAGCTGATCACTGTCCATTTGGGTGATGCTTGAAAACTAGGAAGAGAACTCTGGTGCTTTTATTTTGATAGGAAAGACTTTGTTAAGTGCAGTATCATATCATTTATTTCCCTCAAATGGACTCGTGTGAAAAGGAACTAGTTTGATTTCTCTTAAAAGTATCAGAAACAAACACTACATACTAAATTAAAAGTACTTTTATTTGACTACTTTTTAACTTGATCGAGAAATTATTTTTTAGCTAGTGTGTCTATTTAAATATTCAAAAATTTCATTTAGTGAGATAGTTTTGTACTGTGTAGTTGTTGTTTTGCCAGATTTATAAAGAGATGTGTGTGAGGTTTTAACCCTTAATCATTACAGAGGTGCGAGTTCATATTTAGGGGAGAAGCATGGCTCAGTTGCGCAGTTATTTTAGAGAGCTGACGTTTTCCCGAGTGTCTGCGCCGCAGAGCAATGCTGTACTACAGCCTGCGTTTTCATTATGTCTGTAGCTAATGCTAGAAACACTGGTGTTGTGATTGTCTTAGAACCTGACGACCACCTCACAGTAGCTGAGTCTCTGAAGAGGGAATTTGACAACCCCAACACCGCAGACCTGAGATTTCTGGTGGATGGAAAGTACATTTATGCACATAAAGTCCTTCTCAAAATTAGGTATGGAATCACTTATTTTGAGAATTAAATAAGTAAATACATTTGTTATTTGCCAAGGAACTACTCTAGGCACTTCAGTAATTATGGGAAAATGTGAGGCCGGTTTTGCCCTTAGGAGCTTTCAGGGCAGCCTGGGAAACACATATTCACAAAACAAGAACTACCAGAGGTGACCACGCAGCGCGGTTGGCTCAGGGAGCTTTCTCCAGGAGCTCTCCCGCTTCCTTGCACGACTTGGAACGGGGAGCAGCGGCTGCCCTCGGTGAGTGTTGTGAGCTGTTAGCACTGCCGGCTTCAACACAAGTAAACCTCCACGCTAGCGCTGGGCCCGGCGGGGAACATCACTCTCCCCACTCAGCTGTGGGGTACAGAACTTTTAGAGGCTTGAAAAAAGAGAAGATACGGCTTTTCCAGAGCAACAGACCCAGGGTAGAGCTAACACAGAGTATTAAAAAATCAAATATATTGATATAAATTTTGACCAATGAGTTACATCCATTTAAAGTCCATTTAATGTGCACATTTGAGGAGCTTTGACATAAGAATACACCTGTGAAAGCATCACCCCAAGTTAAGATCGAGAACGTTTCTGTCACTCCTCAAACATCCCTTGTGCCCTGAGCTCTGGGGCAGGTAATCTTCTTCTCTCACAGAGATTAGTTAGCATTTTCTAGAAGTTTATATAAATGGAATTATACAATACGTTTTCTTCTGTGCCTGGCTTCTTTCTTTTCACATAATGATTTTGAAAACCATCCTATTGTCTAATAGATACTTAAATCCCACTGCAACAAATAACAAGCTCAATATAGCATGTTAGTCTCAAGTTCACCTCTCAGTAAGGTCAGGCTGTACAACATTTGTTCACTTTTATTATAGTCCATAAACCTTCATAAAGGGTGTGTGTATGTCAGTTTCCAGGACTACTGTAACAAAGCACTACAAACTGGGCCTCAACAACAAATTCATCCTCTCACAGTCCTGGAGGCTGGGAGTCACGATCCAGGTGTTCACAGGGTGGGTTCCTTCTGAGGGCTGCGAAGAAGAACCTGGTCCACCAGTCTCCTGGCTTTGGGGGGTTTCTGGCAATCTTTGGCGTTCCTTGGCTTGTGGCAACATAAATGCAGTGTTCACATGGCGTCCTCCCTGTGTGTGTACACACCTGTGTCCAAATTCCCTCTTTTTCATAAGGACACCAGTCATATTGGATTAGGGTCCACTCTAATGACCTCATTTTAACTTGGTAACTTACCTCTGTAAAGACCCTTTCTTCAGATATTGTTATATTCTGATGTTAGGACTTCAACATATGAATTTTATGAGAGACAATTCAAACCGTAACAGGAAGTGAAGAAACAAAATTACTCAGCAGTTACAAAAATAAACCCACCTGACTTCCATAAATGCTGCTCCCTGGACACAGTGTGGTTACTTTCAGGGAGGCAGCACTGTCTCCATCCAGTGTGTCTGCAGGGGCAGCTCTCCCACAGCAGATTTGCATTTGCAACCTTGTTAAATTAATGGTTGCTTGAAAACTGGACACAGAGGAAGTGAGGGGCCAGGGCAGGGACATAAAAGTGTGCAACTTGGCGAGTGTCATGTGTAATGTTGTGTTTCCTTTCTCCTTGTTAGGTTCTCCCCCTTTAAGCTCCACAGGGGTGTGCTCCTTGTGTTAACTGCTCTTGCCAAGAAGCTAGGACCTGACATGCTTTTCTTCCTTCAGGTGCGAGCATTTTCGTTCTTCATTGGATGACAGTGAGGATGATATTGTAGAAATGAGTGAATTTTCATATCCTGTTTACCGAGCCTTCCTGGAATACCTGTACACAGACAGCATCAGCCTTCCCCCTGAGGAGGCAGTAGGTAATTAATTACCACCAGAGTTTACCAAGAGATTGGCAAAATGCTGGGTAACTTGGCAAGGTGATTTCTGTGGAGCCTAAACGGATGTCACTGTGAGTGCAATTGCAGAGGCGTTCTCTTTTTGTGTGTTGAACCCAAACTCTTTTCCCTTGTTACTAATCATTCAGAGGTTGACTGAATAGATTAAAGAAGAGATAGATGAATTATCATCACTGTGCAGCGGGTACCACTCTTAATTACTATATGTTAGTATTGTACATAACTTTTAGCTATCATATCTATTGCCCTCAAGATGTTTTCATTATAAAACAGATAAAATCCACATCATAAGCCCTGCTGGTCTCTGTATCTGTGAATTTCCATCCCAGATGGCTTTGGGACAGATGTGTTCACCTGACATTACAAAAGCAACACAGGGTACCCCATGGATGCAGAGTTCAATACATACTAAGTTTCAGTTTACAGCTGTCAGGAACTAAAGAAAGAGTTCAATCCCCAAATTTTTAAACATTCATTTGACATGTTTATACATGTCAATATAACATTTTTTTAAACCAAATTAGCATGTAATTTTACTCAGGTAAACGAAAGTCTGATTTCTGAAGTTTTACAGTTTCCTTCCTTTCTTGCACAGTGTTTTAGTGCCCATGCCCGCTGTGTGCTGCAGCTCCTTTGGGCATCTGTGCAGAGACAGACTGAGGCCTTACCCCTGAGGGGCTTGTACTCAGATGAGGGAGGCCAGCCCTAAGCAATAAATGCAAGCAGTCAGTCAGGAGGGTCGAGAAGCCTCCGTTGGGAAGTGCATTGAGCAGAGCCCTGGGGAGTCACGAGTGGGCCATGCAGAGACCCAAGGAAGAGCACTCAGCATGGGTAACAGTAAGTGCAGAAGTCTAAGACAGGAGCAAAGTTAGCATGTGGAAGAGGAGGGGGAAGGCCAGGGTGATTGGAATGGACTGAGCAAGACTTATACTGGGAGGAATTAAGGAGTTGAGAGCTGGGCAAGATCATACCTAACCGTGAAGGCCATGGCGAGGAGCTTGAGTTTTTTTCTTGGTGTGAGGTTTTGAGCATAGGGTTGTGCTATTTAGGATTTGCTTTAATTCTGACAGTAAAATGGCGGGGGGCGGGGGTGGGGAAGAGTGGCTTAAACAAGATAGTATCTTTCTCTCTCACACAGGGATACAGGGCAGGGCATTGCTATATGTGGCCCCTGTGCTCATGGTCCAAGACCGCATTTGCATTACAGGTAACAGGATGGAGGGACAGCGACAAAGGGGTGAAGGGCAAATGCCCAGAATCTTAAGGAGGAAGGGTCCTGGAAGTTCCTCTTACTTCAAACCATGGATCAGAGCTGGCCAAGGCCATAACCCAGCCAGATGCATAGGAGGTAGGGGAAAGTGTGGTCATATCCAGGTGGCCATGACTGTGTGTGTAGTGGAGAAGCAGCAAGTAGCTTATACCATAGGAATGATGTGATTTGTTTTTAAAAGATCAGTAATTCTAATGGCTCAGGTGTGAGATGATGGCACCCTGGGTTAGTGGTGTAGCAGTGGTGGCGTTGAAGAGACCAGATCTGGATATTTTAAAGATGGAGCTGATGGTATTTGTCAATGGCTGGGATGTGGGTGTAAGGAAAAGAGAAGGATTGTAAGGAGATGAGAAGGATGACTGTGCTGAGGTGCTCGGCCTGAATGGCTGGGGTAATGAAGTATCATTCACTGAGATGAAGACGATGGAAAGATGCTGCTCTTGAGTTTGAAAAGTCAAAGGAGTTGATTAAACATTCAAGTGGCAGTTATTTTTATCAGCTCACCCCTAATATTTGCAGGGCCCTGGGCAAGAGTCCAAATAAAGGGCTACGTATCATACATCTAAAAACTTAGTGAGATGTGATGCTAACTTCAGATAAAATATGTTCAATCCTCAGACCTTGAAAAGTATACCTTCATTGAGAACTGAAAGGCCAGGTTAAGTTTTAGTCGGAATTTAGAGTTGTGCGACTCCTGGGAGTTCTGTGCTGAACACAGTGGCATGGGAGGGACAGGCCTCTGGCCTCCAGCTTGCAGCCAGGTGCCTTCCTTTTCCCTCCACCAGCTACATCCTGCATCACAAGGGGTGTGTGGGCACCACAGCCTGCATGTCCAAGCTCCAGCCACCCCCACCTCAGGCCACCCCTTGAGGCTGGGGGGCTGTGCATTGGTGGTATGGTTTGGAGGGGAGGGAATACCCACATATGTGGTCTCAGGGCCAGTTAGTCGGGGAATCCCAGGGTCCCAGACACCCAAAGTGTGCCCTAAGTAAGAATGGGTACACGGCTCCTTAACCACACTTTGGGTGATGAGGGGTGTGCCTGGCAGTACAGAGTGAGGCCTCCTGAGCAGGAACGTAGGGCAGGGTCCTGTCTTAGGGCAGTTCTTGCGGGTCCGGGTCAATGTGAGTCTGAAGCTGGGGAGTACACAGGGCTGTTGGTATGAGTTTGGGAGTTGTTGAAAACTGACCAGAAACCACTGAGCCATTCACAACTCTTATGGTTTCAGCATCCTCCAATGGACCACAGGCTTTTCTTTCTTAACTTTGATAATGTGTGTCATATTACAATGAAAGCAAGTTTCTGACCAAATTCTTCCACACTTACAAAACTCAATAGCAGACACAAACAAGAACAGTAAATGTTGTGAGATTGATGAAATCTCTGCTATCTGTCCATTAGGCCCTCTATAAAGTAGCTTGCTTGGAAGGTTAGCTTGAAGTAGATGTAACAATACTCTAGTAGCAGGGTTTAGCTAACCTTTTGACCAGCCTAGGACTGGATGCAGACCTAGCGAATGTACCACTCCACAGGTATAGGACTACTTAAGCTCATGATGCTTGAATGCCATTCATGCAAAGGCAAAAGGGCGCTCACGATATTTAGAGCCAAGCCACATATCCTGAACACTACTCATTTCACCAATAACAAAGTATTTCTAGCTCTCTCTGAAGATTTAGGTAGTATCTGAAACTCCTGACAAGGGTCTTTCAAATGCTAACTGGCCATTCCTGACTGGAGTACTTCATAGTGTCCTATGGGGTAGATAACAATTAATGGCATTTGAAACCACTGGGCTGGAATCACTTAGGGGCAGTGGTTGCCAACTGATGGTCCGCGGACCAGTGGTGGTCCGTGAGGTCCGAAAGGTTGGCGACCACTGACTTAGGGGAATAAGTGAAATAAGAATATGAGGATTGAACCCTGGGGCACCCTCACATTTGAAAGTCAGGAAAAATGGTCTAGCCAAGAGACTTAAGAGTAACTAATTAAAAAGAAGAAAAACACAAGCAAGTAACAAAGCATTTCAAGAAAAGGATGATCATCAGCCACAGGAAATTTTGTCATTCTTGAGTAAGATGAAACTGGAGAATAGCGTTGGACTTGGCATTGTGGCAGCCTTTAGTGACAATCCCAGGTGTGATGTCAGGAGTGGAGGGGATGGAATTATGCCTGGAATGGCTTGAGATGAGAATGGGAGCTCAGAAAATGGAGGCAGCAAGCAGAGGACTCTCCCCTGGAGGTTTGCTGTAGAGAGGAGCAGAGAAATGGGGAGGGTGATGAGAGGCAGACATGTCCCCATGACAGGTTTTTCTTTTTTTTTTTTTTAAGAGATGAGCGCTATTATAGCATGTATGTATGCTGATGGAAATGACCCCAGAGCAGACATTGGTAATGCAGGCGGACAGATAATTAGAGGGGCATTTCTAGGAAACATATTAAAGCCTTGTTCACTGCTCTTATTTTCCATGGCTGCTTGTTTGTCTATTGTATTTGCTCAGTTCAGCCATGTTTTAGGGAAAGCCCCCTGCTCAGAGTGTATGAGCACAAGTCTATCTATACAGCCTTCACTAAGGATTATATTCAAAATAATGTCAAAAAAAAAATCTTAAGGGTTGAGTGAGTTTAAATTAGGATGCTTGAAGTCACTCCCCCCACATAAACATCTCTTTCCACCAGGATTGCTAGATTTGGCTACATTTTATAGAGAAAATCGTTTGAAAAAGCTCTGCCAGCAAACTATCAAGCAAGGCATCTGTGAGGAGAATGCCATTGCTCTGCTCTCTGCTGCTGTGAAGTATGATGCTCAGGTAAGAAAAGCATTTTTTCAGTTAGCTTCCCTTCTGGAAAAAAAACAGGTAGGTGTCTACTTCATATCTTTACATTAAGTAGGTTAAATACTTAATGTAAACAATAAAATATCAGAAGAAATATTAGTGACTATATAACGTTAGGGTGGACCTCAAAGGCAGGAAGGATTGATGGATTTGATTAAAAAAAAAAGATGCTTATACACCAAAAAATACAAGGAAAATTAAAAAGTAAATAATACGCTGGGAAATTTTTTGCAACATATGATAAAGCAAGCTTACCATAATGTATAGTTCTTAAAAATAAAAAGATAATATGAGTGATTTGACTGAACAAATGAACCATATAGATTTATGAACAAATGAAAAATATAAATAAAAACATTTGTCATACCAGGGAATATATTTTTAGAAATACTACAGCTCAGAACAATGGCTGTCCTCCTAAACTGCTGATGAAAGTGCAAACTGGTACAATCATTCTGGGGCACAGTTTGGTATTATATGTATTAAAAACTCTAAAGATCTAATTCTTTAAGAAATTCACATAAATTGTCTTAAGGAAGTAATCATGGATTTGGACAAAGATTAACTTAAAAGATGTTTATTGCAGCATTGTTTATAATTTTGAAAAATTAGAAAAAGTCAATGTGAACCCTAGAGAATTGTTTAAACTATATAGAATATTAATAATATGAAAAACTATGGTCCCATTTTCATTTTTTTAAAAGTATAAATAGCTGAATTTAAAAAGACTAAGACTGATTTTTCCCCCATTATCTACGAAGAAAAAAGACTGAAAAATATAGTCAGTGGTTATCTTTAGATGGTGGAATTATGGATGATTTTCATTTCCTTATCTTTGTTTTTTTTTTAACTTGGTGCAGTGACCATGTATTGTTTTGATGATAATGAAAGGAAAGAAAACCTGTCTTAGAACTAAATCTTTAGGAAACAGGCTATACTTCTTGGAGTCGATTTCCTTTTGTTATAAGGATATCCTCTCCTTTGGTTAAAAAAAACAGGGACATTTTAGTGGTGGGTGGAAGAAAAGGTTTTAACCTTTTGTGTGCTTATATAAATAATAATATGCTTAGTAAAGAAAATTTGAAAAATAAAAAAAGAATAAGGAAGGAAATGACTCATTAACCAAAGAACATAACATTTTCACACAGCTCCTTCTAATCTTTTCCTAGATTACATTATGTATATATTTCTAAATACTAGTTTTGTGTGTTTTTTTTTACTTAATGTTTTAAAAAGTCTCACCCAGCTAGAAACATTGACATTTAAAAGAATAGTGGACGTTTGTCTTGCATCCAGGTAATGCTTTATTGGGCACTTACAACATGCAAAATGCTTTCTGGCAAAAAATAAAAAAATCATTGTGCTTTTTGTAGTTTGTTAAAGTCATGGTGATAATTCTGGACTCTGGTGAGCTACCTCGGATGGCAATTTGGTGGATGTAGTATAGTGTTTTCATCTGAACTAGGCTTAATTTCCAGGACTTCTTCATATTCCTTACTTATGTGACTTATTTGTATGGTTAACCTTCCAGCTCTCTGTTTTCTAATAAGTAAGCTCCTTGAAGAATGGCAAGGACTTTTCTTTACTCACAACCAAATCCTTAGTGCTTAGGATAGTGCCTGACACATATCAAGAAATGTTTGTTTCTGCCCTAACCGGTTTGGCTCAGTGGATAGAGTATCGGCCTGCGGACTCAAGGGTCCCAGGGTTGATTCCGGTCAAGGGCATGTACCTTGGTTGCGGGCACATCCCCAGTAGGAGGTGTGCAGGAGGCAGCTGATCGATGTTTCTCTCTCATTGATGTTTCTAACTCTCTATCCCTCTCCCTTCCTCTCTGTAAAATATCAATAAAATATATTTTTAAAAAAGAAAAAGAAATGTTTGTTTAGTGAATTTCAACTTTGCCTGTAGAGGCACTGTATTTTACTATAGCCCATCTAACTAATTGTTGTACCTACATTACATAAGAGACAATCAGTAAAGTAGACCATATGTATACATAAAATACAGGTTTTCATAAAGAACAGCGTATTTGCTGTCTTGCTTCACTTCAGTGTGCTATAGGCAAAAATGTCATTTCTAAAAATTTAAGCAAGAGTCCATAATTTCAAATGGATGTTGGTATATTCACTATATATTAATGAAGCACATTTTTATGTATAGTCACATGTTCTGATATTGAGTGTGTGTGTGTATTTTTGGCTGTTCTATCACTTAGGGCTTACCAAGGACTTAGAGATGTCATATTGCCACTATGACCCTAGCAGCCTATGTAGCTGTTTAGGGGTGAAATGGATAGATTTTCTTCATGTAGTTTGTTTCTTTACTTAAAAGATATTGTGAATTTGATTGGCATGGCTATTACTACTGTGAATTTTTGCCTGTGTTTTCATCTCCAGCATCTGCTATAATTTATATGTGTACTGTGTATATGTGATTGCTTGGACATTATTTTGGGCTTTTTAAATAAATCAGTTTCAGCTAATACAGCAGAAACTTTTGGGTTGACTTCTACCTGGCAGCACCTTGTCCTGGGTCAAGACAGCAGCATAGCCCAGGGTCAAAGGCAACTGGAGTCTCCGCCAGCTGGCCTCTAGCTCTAATTTGTCTGGGGCCAAAAAAGCATCCAGCCACCTTCATTCTGTCTCAAGTTTACAAATCTGATCAAGAGAAGTATTACAGGACTATTCTTTGGCCCAGAGTGAATTATAGTAAGGCAGAAACACCAATCTGAGGAGTTTCTTTTAGGAGAAAGTCATGATTTCATTTTCCCAGTTAAGATTACTGAAGGTAATCAGGGTCTGATGGAACAACCATCCCATCTTTCAGAATTTGTTAAAAGTATGACACTCCTCTTTTATATTCCCTTTGTATTATATTCAAAATAATATAGACAATAAACAAAAGGGTGGGGAACCTTTTTTTTTACCAAGGGCCATTTACATATTTATAACATCATTGGCGGGCCATACAAAATTATCAACTTAAAAATTAACCTGCTATATTTGGTTAAACATTTAATTAACTCACCCCTAATGCCTTGGCAGGGCCAGACCAAATGATTTTGTGGGCCTTATATGGCCCGTGGGCCAGATGCTCCCCACCTCTGCCCTAGGGGAATATAAAAGAGGAATGTCATACTTTTAACAAATACTGAAAGTGGAACCAACAGTACAAATACTAGTAATACTAGTACTCTCACTGTGAAAGGTACAGAATTCAGACATGTAGGTGCCTATTTCTGGTATTGGCTGGTGTGGAGGAACCTGAATGTTTTACTTTATCATTTACATTTTTACAACCATAGATTCATATTAGCACTATAGTTTTATAACTATTCTTTAGGTATTGCCATACCAATATGTCTTCCTATTGGCTATCAAATCCTTTTTCCTTGATTGTGTGTTTTCATTCTACGTTGCATTACATTGGAAAATATGAATTTGTTAAAATATTTTTTTGTTGTTCCTAGGATTTGGAAGAATTCTGCTTCAGGTTTTGTGTAAACCATTTGACTGTAGTAACACAAACTTCAGGCTTTGCAGAAATGGACCATGATCTCCTGAAGAACTTTATCAGCAAAGCAAGCAGAGTTGGAGCCTTTAAAAATTGATCCTCACCTGCAGGAAAACATTTTTAGCATTCCTGTCTTCCCTTTAAAAGCCAGAGAATAACTTCTCTTTAATAGTATTAATAATGAGCTACATTTGGCTGAATACTTACGTTCTGTCAAAAGAGGGGTGGTGGTCAGTCTTCCCCATCTGCTGAAATCCAGAGTTATATAAAAGGCATTAAACACTCTGATCAGATGTGACTAAGCTCCAGGGAAAACAATTAAAATGTCTTATTATATTTACCATTTCCTCTTTTGAGTCACTTAAGTTGGACACTTTTGGCATATTGGTCTAAGTATATGCTAGTCTGGTCGAATGTTCTGTTATTCAACAGGCTGATATTGCATAGATAATGACAAGGAATGCTGTCACCACCACATTTTCAGCATCCAGCACAGTGCCTTGCATATAGTAGGCACTCAATTAATTTATTATAAATCTTAAGTATGCCCTGAGAATAACTTTTTTTTTGTAGGATAAATTTAAAACAGCATGCATCTGTTAAGGTTCATATTCTTCTGGTGCATCGTTCTGAGAAATAGTGGCTAATTTAGAGCATTAATTAGAATTCACAAAAGACCTTGGCAAATAAATTGTCAAAGGCCTAAGGGCTAACTTTAATTTTCTATTTACTCTGAGTCATTGATTTCGCTTATGGGATTATTGAATATGAACTACTATCTTTGAATGAATATTATTTCTGGGCTCACCTGCCTTACATAATTGCAAAATGTCCTTTGCCTTTGTGTTGAGAGATTTGCCTCTGTATATAAAAATGTTTGTGTTTTTCTTGTAATTGACTTTTATGTCACTTTAAATCAAGTCTCTTAACCTGGTACAGTATAATTATAAAATCCCAGCTGAAAAGGCACTAAAACTTACATTTCATATACAGCATTAAGAAGAATGAGATAAATTTATACTTTTTAGATAAAAAACAAGTTACCCAACTGCAAAATAAAAACTGGAATGAGATATAGGATAGTATCAGATCCTCCTAATACGTTTCACAATATGATATTATGTAAAGAAAACTCTTGGAACTAGAAACCTTGTTCTGATACTGAACTATTTGATAATAAAGTGTTTATTTGAATATAATAGATGTGTATTTTTAATTTATTAAATTTTTTTTCAAATACAGTTTCTACTCAATATTATTTTGTATTAGTTTCAGGTGTACAGCATACTGGTTAGATAATCATGTACTTTACAAAGTGTTCCCCCCGATATTTCTAGTATCTACCTGGCACCATACATACATCATTATTATAATATTATTGACGATATTCCCTATGCTGTACTTTATATCCATGTTTTTTAATTCCTAAGAAACAGCAAAATTGCATCAACTTTATGCCTTTTGTATATAAATCCATGTGATATAAGCTTGTATTTTAAAGCAGTTACTCAAGGTAGCATACTGAAGCCCACTTAAAACAAATGGTTAGAGCTTGAATTTTAAAGCAGTTACTCAAATAAGGTAGCATACTGAAGCCCACTTAAAACAAATGGTTATAAACAACTTACTGTTCATATTATTGCCTGTGGCTGTTCTTTATTGGTGAGGTCACATTAGAATCCTTAGTTTCATTGTTTATCCAGCTTTGCACACCTTATCTTGTAGAGGCTAAGTAATCTGGATGCCTCTAGTTCTAAATTGCAATCCTATTTCTGGAATTATATAGTCTCATTCAGTTATTTATTTTAAATCTACCATATGTCCTTTCCCCCCACTTTTTGGTAGATTTGCTATTTTATCCAGCAAAGAAATAACGCAGATCTGGCTATTACCTATAGCTGTCAGTTCTCGCAGTTGGACAACTCCAGTCTTCATGTCTGACTTTTCCTCCTCACCCTCCTATGCTCACTGTAACTGACCAAAACCTTTACATTTTCATAGTGTCTTCCAAAGCCTTTCCTCTTTCTTGCAGTCTGATAGGGTCTTCTGAAGCTCCTTGCTGCCTTTTTCTTTTATGAACTCATTTCGTGTAAAAATTGGAACAAAGGGAACAGGTAAGTTTATTTAAGGATGCAAAATGGACCACCCTTTACCAAACTCCACAATGAGTCAATAGCCATATTGCCAGAGTACAAGTTATTAAGGAGGGTCAGATGGATTTGTATCTGGGTTTTCTTTCTACACTTTGTTATGTTAGGTCTGCACTGCTATATAGCTCAGTGCTTCGTATCTTTGGGTACAACAGAATACGCCACAGGACTTTTTCAAAATATAGATTCAAGGATTCTAATTCAGTATATTAAAAAATATGTAACCAAAGAGTATTTTTGATGTTTTTAGCCAAGGATGAGAGCGCTTAAAATCCCCGATTCCAAACAATAAGGGCTAATTATAGACATTTGAAAGATGACATATGAGTCCAGTGGATGCATCTCTCTGAAAAAAACATGCTTCTCTCTGATCTTTGAGGATAGAGTCTCAGAAACACTACTGTTCAATTAGGGATATGAGAGAGAAAAGTTACATTTTCATAATAACACTACATAAGAATGTTATGGATGGATGGATCCTTCCTTTCATCTTAGATTTCCTATCCTTAAGTTTTTGTTTCCACTCTGCTCACATGAGGAGGTTCAATGTTTTAATGCTTCCAAAATAATTTTACCCTAATTTACAGAGAAAAGTTAAGATTTTACAGGAATAAAGTAGTATCCTGATCTGCTGATAAATGTTTATGAAGATACAAATCCATGCTTTTTTAAAAGTAAAGGTTAATGTTCTTCAGCTGAGACTGGAAGAAACTGCCAGTCATTCTGAACCATAACCTGGTGAGTTTTATTTAGAAATAGAATTCTTGACCAGTAATGAAAAGGAAGTAATGACAAACTACACAGTCTTGTCTCTTATTAGACTCCCCCTCCTATTACAACAAATAGGTTGGGAGAATTGTAAAAAGAAAGGAAAAAGGATATCTTACTTTTATTTTTAATTCAGTCTTTGCCAAAGCATAGAAAAAAATCATACTGATTTTCTTTCACTAAATTCAGTTAAAATCCCAAAATTTTCTATTCAGGAAGTACCTGATGTTGGTCTGTGGAATAAACTTAACATTCATATTAAACTACCATTATCATATATAGCAATACTAATATATAAGTATAGTCCCAAAATAATGGATACAAAAAAAGGATTTATAAGAATTTTAAAAGCCTATTTTAATTCCATTCAAATATTATACAGTGTTACCTACCCAATGCTGGGTACACTATCTGGCTCCAAAATGAGGAACAAAAATATGCTTCTACAGGCAAGTTTCTATGAATCCATGCAGATGGTAACAGAACTAGCATGTAGATGGCTGTGCCCCCTCCCCCAACATCTGCACTGGGAAAGTGATGAAAATATATGAATTTGAACTTTTTTTTTAAAATAAAGAACTTTAATTTCTAAAATACTAAATTGCCAGAAGTGATCTATTTTTATTATCTAGATTAAGAAGTTTTAGTGTCATAAATTGCTTGATTTTGCCTTACCCTAAGAGACTGCATTTCATATAAGATCTCCATCCAACATAAATACAGTCCTTTCAAGTATGCTTGCTGCTTTTCCTGCTCTAACCTCTTTATTTGCCTTTCTTCCTCCAGGAACAAACTATCCACCCTGTTTTGTTTTGTTTTGAATCCTCACCTGAGGATATTTTTTCCTTTACTTTTCAGAGAGAGTGGCAGGGAGGTTGGGGAGGGAGAGAGAGAGGAGGAGAAAGAGAAACATCGATGGGAGAGAGACATATAGACTGGTTGCCTTCCTTCCCCACGTGCCCCCCCTGGGGATGGGGAGGAAACAGAAACCCAGGTGCATGCCCTTGCCTGGGAATCAAACCCACGACCCTTCACTGAGCAGGCCAATGCTCTAACCACTTAGCAACCCCAGCCAGAGCTCCACCTCTTTCTTTCCTTTTTTTTTTTTTTTTAAGCCTTACAGATTTCAGAATTGCAGATGAACTGTGGGTTTGTTATATGCATAAAAGATGCTTGGGAGGAAAGGCCTTTCATATAAACTTTATATTAGATTAAGAGAGATACCTGCTCCACCACTCCTCCTCTTACAACTCTCCATTCTTCTATGACTCCTTATTGCTCAAACACAGCAGACCAGTGGTCGGCAAACTCATTAGTCAACAGAGCCAAATATCAACAGTACTTCTTCAAAATAGACTCGCCCAGGCCGAAAACCAACTTCTGCGCATGGACCACGAAGTTTCAATCGCACTGTATGGGCGTGCCTGCGTGGTATTTTGTGGAAGAGCCACACTCAAGGGGCCAAAGAGCCGCATGTGGCTCTCGAGCCACAGTTTGCCGACCAAAGCACCAGAAGATTCTCACCGCCTAGCTCTGGCTTCCCCCTCTGGGGACTGTTTTCCTGTCAATGGCTCCCTCTCCCACCATATTCAGGGCTCTGCTGAAGTATCACCTCAGCAAGTCTTTCCCTGACAACTCTACTGAAAACTTAAAACTTTCCCTACCAGCACTCCCTATCCTCTCCCTGCTCTTTCTCCAAAGTACTTAATACAATTGGACATATTATGTATTCCACATTTATTTATTCACTTGCTGTACTTCCCCCAAACTAGAAATAGAATGAAGTTCCACAAAGATGGGATTTTGGTTTTGTTTTTTTAAAATATATTTTATTGATTTTTTACAGAGAGGAAGGGAGAGGGATAGAGAGTTTGAAACATCGATGAGAGAGAAACATCGATCAGCTGCCTCCTGCACTCTTCCCACTGGGATGTGCCCGTAACCAAGGTACATGCCTTGACTGGAATCAAACCCGGGACCTTTCAGTCCGCAGGCCGATGCTGTGTCCACTGAGCCATGTCGGTTAGGGCAGTTTTTTATTAACTGTTGTATCATCACATTTACAACTATGATTGGAATATAGTACGTACATGGCATCTGAAAAGAGGAAGGGAATATTATTTGCTTCTACATACTTGGATGGTCAAACAAATCCTCTGAACTGAGCACTGAAAGGCAAAATTCTAGGGAAAGAGCACCTAGAGACAGAAGGAATAGCAAACATAAAAGCCTGATCTGTAGGGACAGGTTTGGCATCATTAGAGAAAGGTCAGTGTGGCTAAAGCACATGAGGCAAGCAGAGAAGTGAGGTGAGGATAGAGAAGGAGGTAGGGGCCACTTCACAGGCCAAGATAAGGAGTGTGAATGATTCAAGTAGGGTAGCAATGAAAATCCATTTACATTTTAAGGGGATCATTTTTGTTCTTTATGGAGTTGAAAGGTAAAAAGGAAAGAGGAAACATGGAGACCTTATTTGTCTGGGTTGTCTGAGAGAGAGATCTTAGAAATCTTTAATGGTGGTCCAGACAGGAATTAATAGATGACTCTTAGGTTTTTTGCTCAAGCAAGTGTTTAGTAAAATGGGGAAAGACTAGGGTAGAAACAAGGTATTTTTGTTTGATTTTGGTTCATACTAATTAGTTGAGAGCGGGGAGGAGTAGGAATGAAGAGGTCTATTGGCTATGAGAGCTTTGACTTTTGTGAAGAGGTCAGGGCTAGAGAAGTAAATTTAGGGATCATCAGCATATAAAACCCACTAAGGCTAAGAACAGATGAAATACCAGTAGAGAGTTTAGATATAAGGGAACATTAGTGCAATTAATACAAAGACCACAACAGACCATTAAGACTCTTAACTAATTTATTTTAAAATAGACAAATTATTAATTGTAGAAAATAGTAACACAGCAATATTAAATGTACAGTTTTAACCAATACAAAAAAGCAATAAAGTAATATCTGAAGCCTTATTTAAGGAATCTCAATACACGATCTCTGTAGTTCCTAAAATTCCGGTACTATTTCTAATGGGAGTTTGTTAGCAAAAAGCTCAGAAATTCGGTAAGCCCTTGACCTAACAGCTAACTGATTTGTATGATATTCATGCAAAAGTTAATGAGGGAATGGAGTAAAGCATTCTAGTGCCTTTGTTATCAAGATAACTGTAAAAATAAAAGTTTGAAACTTAATTGAGCATAAAATAAAATTTTGTTTTCTAACAAACAGAGCAGATTTCTTTTTAGAAAGAGTTTAGACAAAAGTGATTTTCCTAAAAGCTAGTTGATGCTACCTTAAATACCATCTATTTTAAATTATACCATCTCTAAATAAGTTAATCACACAAGATAGTTCAAATACACCTTTAGGTGCCAGGAGGGAAAGCACCTCTCTTACAATATAGCTATTTTGAAATTTTTGCAAAAAATTAGAAACATTAATGCCTAACCCAAAGGCCTTTGAATATGTACTTGAAATTTTGAACTAGAAATAATGTGGCTGTGAATGTGCCAGTGTTAGACCATCTGATGTTAAAAAAAAGATAAATAGACAGTTGCCAGCTCTAAAGATACAAGGAAGACATGTACCATCCGAGAGAACACACACCCCTCCCCAAATTTAGGAGGGCAGAATAACTGCTGAGATGTAATTAGACTAATCTCTAAAAAAAAATAAAAAATTAAGACTCCTAATTTAACAGTCTGTTTTATGGAGTAAAATTATTTTGAATTTTGATTCTTCAGGACCCAGGAACATTAGAAAGTGCACTTTGGATATACTGCATTAGGGTCCTCTGAGGCAAAGCTATGGCTGAACACTATTTTCCAAGGACTAGATGGATACTTTCTGAATTCAGTAACCTGAATGGCATAACCAAGAGCACTATTAATAACCCTAATTTTAAAGCATGAGTTGGATGAAGGAAAGAATCAACAAATTCTTAGAAGTCCTGAGGTATGATATCTGTATCAGTAGTATGACAATATCCTATGCTTATAGTTTGCTTTCTGCTTGTATTTAAAAGCTAAAACGTATAAAACAAAACACAGTACATCAGATTCCATTAGTAAACTAAAATCTAATGTATAAAAATTAGTAATTTTTTCATAGTTTCTAATATCTGTTTTAGAAGAATAATTCAGGATCATTTGGGTTATTGGGGGGCAGTCAGCCAAATTGCATTTGGAAGAAAAGACACATTTTTAAGGATGTTCATGTTAAATTAAAAAAAAAAATAAATATAAATTAATAAAAATAATAGCAAACATCACACATACGCCACAAGAAAAGACAAAGTATTCAGACAGGCATGGGTTGTTGGGATTCCCACTCCCAGGCATCCTTTGGAAACAGAAATATCTGTTACAACTTTAAAATGGCAGATTTTACACAAGATTTTCAATCTTGTATAATAATAATGCATATTCTATTAACTACAGCATTGCAAATGGCTTAGGAATTGTCTGCACAAATATTCAATGTGCACCTGAACATTTTATATCCATAAAAAGAGCAGAAGATATGTATTAAATGTGGCCGTAAACAGAACCTGGGAGAGTTACACAGTCAGCTCTGTAAGAGCCAGAGGTGAACACAGTACCCACCAAAGTCATGAAATCCTCACTTGGCTTCCCTGTTTGAGATATCTATGTTATCACTCATTTTCTGCTTTTGCATTCGTGTTCGAGTAGATGCTGGAAAAAAAATGAAGTACTGTTAATGGCACTGCTGGTGCCAGGTAAGTTGGCAAAGGATTGCCATATATGTTATGCTTATGCCAAAGCAGTAGAGTTGTGGAAATGGACATTTAAGAAGTACATTATTAATTACATCATAGACAAAAACAGAACATTTCTTTTTTTTGTTGAATTTATTGGGGTGACATAGGTTAATAAAATTATATAGGTTTCAGGTGTAAAATTCTGTAATACATCATCTGTATATTATATTGTGTGTTCACCACCCCAAGTCAAGTGTCCTTCCATCCTCATTTATCTCCCTTTAACCTCTTCTACCTTCCCCCAGCCTCCTTTCCCTTTGGCAATCACCATGCTGTCTTCAGTGTCTATGAGTTTTTATTTATTTATTTATTTTTGCTTAATCCTTTCACCTTTTCACCCAGCTTTGCAAACTCCCTTCCTTCTGCAGTAGTCAGGTATTTCTTTTAAATTATTTTAAAATTCTTAACTTGATTTTAGTGGAGGACAGGAGCTCTTCATAAAGAAGCACAAAGAATCCTATCCTATGTAATAAAAGCCTAGGTGGCATCACACCTTCATGCGATGTCACAAGATGGCCAGCAGGGGAGGGCAGTTGTGGGTGAACAGGCCAGCAGGGGAGGGCAGTTGGGGGCAACTAGGCCTGCAGGGGAGGGCAGTTGGGGGGGACCAATCCGAGGGGCCCCAGATTGGAGAAGGTGCAGGCCAGGCTGAGGAACACCATCCCCCTGTGCACAAATTTCATGCACCGGGCCTCTACTCTATATATATAAAAAGCCAGCGACCGTAATGGCCATAACGACCAGTCGCTATGATGCCCACTGTGGCCAGCTAACTGGCTGATCAGGGGGTGGGGCTGGCCGGCCAACCTCACGGCCCCTCCCCCCTGCCGGCCTGCCCGTTTGGACTCTCCCACCCCAATCAAGAGCGGGCCGCCGGCCAAATGCCCCCTCCCTTCCCCCCAGCCAGCCACACCCCCGATCAGCCTGCCCCACCACGATATGCCTGCAGGCCCTCCCCCTAGCTGGCCCAACCCTGATCGCACCCCTCACCCAAATATGGGGAGAAGCTGGTTTGCCAACCTCCTGCAGCCCCTTCCCCAGGCTGCTGGCCCCTGATTGGTACCCACCCCAACCAATTCAGGGAGGGGCCGCCCAGCCCACCACCCACAGCACCTCCCCATGGCTGGCCCCACCCCCAATTGGCCCCTCAACCCCAATCAGGGGCAGGGCCCACTGGCCAATTGCCCGCGGCCCCTTCCCCCAGCCAACCCGGCCCTAATAGGCCCCGATTGGGGTGGGCTGGCTGGCCAACCTCCCACTATCTCCTCCTCCCAACAGGCCCAGCCCCGATCCACCCCAATTGGGGCTGGGTTGGCCGGACCCCACCTGTGCACGAATTTGTTCACTGGGCCTCTAGTCCTATATAATAAAAGGCTAATATGCAAATTGACCAAATGGCAGAACAACCGGTCGCTATGA
>NW_005356437.1:2422225-2428024 GCF_000412655.1 Myotis brandtii
CTGTCGGGCCCCCCCCCCCCCCCGAGTGCATGAATTTTGTGCACTGGGCCTCTAGTATTTAATAAAGAAGCACAAAGAATATTTACACTTGGAAAAGAAAGAAAACAGCAATTCTAAGTCTCTCCCTCTTGCCTTTCCACTCTGAGTCATCTAGTATTGTTTGATGATCTTTTTTTTTTAGTGCAGTTCTTTGAGGAAAGCTGAAAAGGAGCCTGGAGAATTCCTTAGCTTTACCAGTTAAAACTCCTGCTGCTTCTCCCCAATTTTCCAGCTGCATAAATCCCTGAATTTCAACCTGTCAGAGGGAATTCATCATCATAGCTAAGTGGATCATCAGGAAATGTATTGACTACAGCAACTGAACTCTTCTCTAAAAATATACATATTTTTTTACAGCTTTTTGCTCCCTTTTAAATGTATATTTGAGGGCTCCATAGTGCTTCTACATGTTTTCAAGGGCTGATTTTGGTTATAAGCTTTATTTCTATTTTCATGTATTGGAGTGGAAAAGCCACAATTATTTCAAAGTAAAAATAGGAGTAAATTAGTCAATGTAAAATCTAAATCTAAATCTAAATCTAACTAAATTTTAAACTTTTGGTATATTTAAGTTTTAATATACCAAATGTCTCTCTCTAGGACAACCCAGTAGCAGTTAGCATACATTTATCTTTTCCGTAATGTGCTTTCCATCTACTGTACTTGGGTTAATCCTTTATACTGTCAGAATAACTTAGATAGAACTCTATTTGCCTTAACATTCCAAATTTGTTACTGTATAACTTGGAAAATGATCAGGTGGTGGTCTTTATCAAAATTCTGATTTCAAGTAATGGAAAACTTTTGTTTTAAATTAAGTTTGAAAACTTGCAAGTTAGGAAAATTCAGTAATAGAATAGATTATTCTTTAAATAAGGGTTATGATTTTATATATGCTAAGTTTATAAGACCTTTCCCTATAGCCAACACTCTTTAAGAGTTCCTCATTATAGTCCTGCTGTCCTGAAATATCTCCTATCCACAGCCATCCATGTTAAAGATGCAGTTTCATTTCTTAGTCTTCCTGAGCAAAGTATTTTAGAAAGGGTCAAGATGACCTTTATTTTGTATCATACATTTAAACTGCAAATGTTTATGAAGGTAAATAATACATTCTTGATTAACTTATATTTTAAATACATGAGCAAGTCCACTAACTGAAGGAATTATATGTATTTATTCTTTTCTAACATGAAAACTATTTTTGTAATGTAAACAATTTCATTTACATAAAGTGAAATGATAAGTACTTACTCATTTCTGCCAGTTTCTGTTGAAATTTGGATTCCCCTGGGAGATGTTTACTGCAGATGAAAAAAAATGCAAAATATTTTATGTGTATATGTATAAATTGAAAACTCTAATTTCCAGTAACTATGGTGCTTTCCATGACTTATTTTATACTCTTATTTTAGCGAGGAGCTTTTAATGTCAAAGGCTTATAAACAAACTATCTAAAATATGAATATCACAAATTTATGTGGTTCTTATAACAAGGTAGCTAATATTTTTCAAGAGTAAGCATTTTAAAATCTAATGTTAATCAAAAGTAACACAATTTTATAAATATCTTGTAAGAAATGATCAGACTTTAAACATCTGATATTTTCAATGTATTTCAGTAGATGGCATATGGTTTATTCATATGGTGCTTTTAACTCTGGGATGCAGTCATACCTATTATTTTGTGCAATCCTCACAATTTCCAAATAAAATTGGCATGAAAGGGATTAATGGAAGTCAAAAGCAGAGCTGGCACTCTGGTTCTCCAGATGACCAGCTCAGCTACTGAAAAACATTCTAAGACTATTCCTACCTTCCATCGGCTTCATCTGACCCTTCAATATCAAAGCGTAGTTTTTTCAGTGGTTTAGGAGGGTTGCTTCCTTCTGCACTTCTCTTGAGCACACGGTCACTGTTACACACCATCTGATTTATTTTCTGGAACTTCTCAGAAGTCTATAAATTACAGAATTCCTTATTAAACTTTTTAATATCAGCATTTTGTAGTTAGCAACCCTTAACTGTAGTTAGAGGTGTGTCAAAAAAAAAAAATCAGGCAGAGGTAATATCTGCATTTTAATTTCCTGCTTTACTGGACCAAATAAGACATGAAAAATCTCAAAATCAGAATAACTATGTGCCCAATTAATACATTCTTGATTAACTTTTTAAATCTTCCTGTCTGACTACTGCTCTGAAAGTCCTGGTTCCTCAATTTCAGAACACACTTACACCCAAACCGAGGCTTCCTCTTTCTCAGAAGCACATAAAGTTGAAACAGCTTTCTGGAACCCTGTTTTTGACAATTTTTTTTTTTTAGGACATAACATAACCAGAGAGAACATCATGAGAATTTAATGAAATGAAGTGTCCAGTAATAATAATTTTGGACTCACTTTATGAGTATTATGTTGACAAGTCATGTAGTTTATATATTTTAAGCCATCATTGATACAGTATTTGTTGAAATACTGCTAAATCATAAAATTTTAAAATAACAAATAACAAAAAGACTTAAGGCCAGGCGAGTGTTCTCAGTGGTTAGGGCATCGGCCCGTGCACCAAAGGGTCACCGGTTCAATTTTCAGTCAAGGGCATGTTCCCGGATAGTACATTTGACCCCTGGCCTGGGTTGGGGAGCATGTGGGAGACAACCAACTGATGTGTCTTTCTCACACTGATCTTTCTCTTTCTCTCTCTCTTCCCCTCTCCTCCTCCCTTCCACACTCTCTCTAAAAATCAATGGGAAAAATATCCTCAGGTAGGGATTAACAACAACAACAAGACTTAAAAATTTGAGTTCATCTAGTATTATTGAAGATGGTTTGAGAGAGATATCCTGAGGAAGAATCTTGTCACAGCAAAGTAAAGGAAGTTTTGGTAAGAAATACCAAAGAGGGTATACCTTATCTTATCCAAGGGAGAAACATGTGAAAACATTTTATTTGTTATCTATCTATTTTTGAACCAGAGTGAGGTGACTTTCTCAGGGATGTGTATGAACATGTTCATTTGAACTAAAAAAGTCAGACTTTCTGATAGAAATTAAATCTGAATGGTGATGGAAGGAGACTTGAGTTGGGGTGAACACACAATACAGTGTACAGATGATGTGTTGTGGAATTGTGCACGTGAAACCTGTATAATTTTGTTAACCAGTGTCACTTCAATAAATTTTTAAAAAAGGAAAAAAATAGTGAAAAAAATTAAATCTGATTTGACTAATTGATTTGAAGTGGGGATTAACTTTGCTGATTATGTTTTAGTTTCCAAAAATCAAACACAGAAACAGGTTTTGATGGAAAATATGTTTATAGCACATATATATGATAGAAACTAATTCCAGTGCACTTATTAAATTTGTAAGATTTTTAGTTATCAGCTTTAAAATATGGAAGTACATATAACAACACTTTCTCAGTTCTTTTAAAGGTTATGGCAAGCAAGAAAGTTTGCACACCACTACTCTATACTTATCCAGATCCAAGTCTACTTATGCGTGTCTCCTTTGTGAAGTCTGAGAGTTGTAGCCTACCTTGAGCTAAATGTCACATCATTTTATTATTTGTAACATACATTTTAACACCTGGTCTTTTAGTGTACAAATTTTTCATCTTTCTCTAGTTATTTTATCTGGGGAAGCATGGCAGGCAGAATGGCTCTTACTAATTCCCACCTCCTAGTGTTTACACCTTGTGTGATCTTCCTGAGTATGGGCTGGACTTAGTGTTGTCTTGCTTCTGATAAAAATAATACGGCAAAAGTGATGGAATGTCACTTCCAATGTTAGTGACTAAAAGACTGTGACTTCCATCTTACTCATTATCTGCCTTCCCTCCCTCCCTCTCTGGAATTTTTGCTCTGGGGGAAGCAAGTTGTTACGTTGTGAGCAGTGAGTAGCCCCATGGAAAGCCTCAAGTGGCAGGGAGTGGATGGCTTGGGCAGATAGCCATCAAGGACCAGCTAGCAGCCATACAAGTGAGTTTGCAAGAAATCCTCCTCCATTTGAGCCTTGAGATAACTGCAGCCCCTGTTGACATGCTGGCTGCAGCCTTATGCCGACAGAACCTGGACCCCGCTAAGCCACTCCTGGATTACTGAACCCACAGAAACCTGAGAGAAAAAATGTTTGTTTTAAATTACTAAGTGTGGGTGTGATTTGTTACGCAGCAATCCTATCTAATAAAGGAGTAATATGCAAATTAACCGCCACTCCGACACAAAGATGGCGGCGCCCAGTCCTCTCAGCCCCGCTGAAGTCCTCCAGTCTCAGGGGGAGGCCACTGAGAGCAGGCCCTGCTTGGCCATCACCAGGATGACCCGGGAGCAGCCAAGCGGGCCCTGCAGACCGCAGAGAATCACAGGGAGCAGGCCTAAGCCATCAGTAGGACATCCCCTGAGGGCTCCCGGATTGGAGAGGGTGCAGGTCGGGCTGAGGGACCCCCCCCCCCTGCACAAATTTCATGTACCGGACCTCTAGTAAATACCATAATAAAGAGAATGGGAGTGGTGAAACAGTAATAGTAATGCACACTGAATATAGGACTGCTGAATTAGTGATGTTAATGGAAGGCGAACTAGAGTTGTAGGTTCCCATTCTAGATTAACTTTCAAAGCTAAGCTTTCCCTTGGATCCCTCAGGAACAAAGATCACCTTATGCCCTACTATTTACACTGGGGCAGAGTGTCATGTAACCAAGGCCTAATCCATTTATTAGAGAAAGATTATCCTAGAAGTCTGAGAGGAAGGACAAGCAAAAGTGTATATATGTGTAGAGGAGACCAGTAGGTAGGGACTGGCTGGTGACATCTGGATATGGTGCTTGCATTTTGGAGTATCTTATTTCAAATCATACTCAAAATTAATGAATTTTAAACGTATTTTCTCTCTTCCTCTCTCTCCCTCCCACTCTCTCTTTCTTTCTCTCTTTCTCTCTCTCTGTGTGTGTGTGTGTATGTATGTGTGTGTGTGTGTGTGTATGTATGTATGTGTAGATCTTTCTGTCTGTCTTTTTAAATTTATTTTTTAAATATATTTTTATTGATTTCAGAGAGGAAGGAAGAGGGGGAGAGAGATAGAAACATCAATGATGAGAGAGAATCACTAATTGGGTGCCTCTTGCATGCTCCACACTCAGGATCGAGCCAGAAACCTGGATATATGCCCTAACAGGGAATTGAACTATGACCACCTGGTTCATATGTCAATGCTCAACCACTGAGCCATGCCAGACAAATCTTTCTGGTTTTTCTTATAAGTTATTTCCAGCGCACAAAAAAAGCATGATGAGATGTCCATCATATACCCACTACTAGAGATTTAACAAGTATTTGTCTTCATAAAACAACCTTTGTGAATTTCCACATTTACACAAATCTTCTCTTACACAATATATGTTGGCTGCGGCCGGCCCGGGTGAAGCCAGCCCGGGTCCTGGGTGCCTGCGATTGGCCAGAGTGGGGGAAGCCTGGGTCCTGGGTGCCTGTGACTGGCCGGAGGAGGGAATCCTGGATCCCAGGTGTGGGGAAAGGCAGAGGCGGTTAGGGGCAATCAGGCCAGCACAGGAGCAGTTAGGGGTAATCAGGCCGCTAGGGGAGCAGTTAGGGGCGATCAGGCAGTCAGGCAGAGGTGGTTAGGGGTGATCAGGCAGGTAGGCGAGTGGTTAGGAGCCAGCAGTCCCAGATTGCGAGAGGCAGTCAGACATCCCCCAAGGGGTCCTGGATTGGAGAGGGTGCAGGCCGGGCTGAGGGACCACC
>NW_005356437.1:2428178-2436563 GCF_000412655.1 Myotis brandtii
CACAATATTTTTATATATATATATATACTAGAGGCCTGGTGCACGAAATTATACTAGAGGCCTGGTGCACGAAATTCGTGCATGGGTAGGATCCCAGCCAGCCTGGCCCTGTCTGCTGCCACCCACCCCTGGTTCCCTGTTCCCCATGGGGTGATCAGAGCCTGCCGGCCAGGGGGAGGGACCAAGAGGTTGGCCATTCCCACCCGCTCGCCAGCCCTGCCTCCCGCCGCCAGTCACCCTTTGTGTGTGTGGGGTGACCGGCGGGGTGATCAGGGCCCCTCTCACACCCACCTTGGCCTGGCACCGCCCACATCTGCCGCCACCCACCCCCAGTTCCCTGTTCCCCATAGGTTGGCCGGCAGGCCCCGATCAGGCAATCGGGGCCTGTGGGCTGGGGCAGCTCCTGCGTTGAGCGTCTGCCCCCTGGTGGTCAGTGCACGTCATAGCGACCAGTCGTTTGGCTGTCGGGTCGATTTGCATATTATCCTTTTGTATGTATAGGTATATATCTACATATATATATACATGAATGTATGTAGATACATATGTATATTATATAATCTCAAAAGAAAGTTTAGAAAACATTTTATTTGAAAATATATTTGAGTATATATATTCTAAATTCTGTAAAACATGACTGAATGAGGTATTTAAATAACAGCATTTACAAATTAAAATTATAGAAATCTTCCATTTCTAGTGCATGTCCCTGTATTTCATAGAAAAATACTCACCCCAAATGATTCACCAATGGACACTAAGATTCTGTCAAGTTAAGATAAAATACAAATTAGTAATGAAAATCATATACAGACAGAGCAGACAGAGATGAACATACACTATCAGAGATGAACTATCAGAAATACCAAATCAAATGTTTCATCTACCCTAGAACCACTGATAAATTATACTAACAGGTTTATTTTAATAGTGGTAGTCTAGTCAGACACTGATCTTGTCTCCTAGATTTTTAAGCAAGAACTATGTGTCTGCAAGAACATATTCTGCTGGTGTCCACATTTAAAGAGGGTAAAAGAAAAATTTAAGTTTACCTCTACTTAATTCTTCCTAAATAAATAGGTAAGTTATTAACATTTCTTTTACATTTTCTCATGAAAAAAATCAAGTTACATTTGACAAAATGTATGATATTATGTAATAATCTATTCTAATTAGGCTATAGAGTAAATGCTATTTATCATATATCCCAGAATCAGAAATCTCTATTAGTCTGCTTGGCCTTGTTTAAACCATATAATTTATGTTCTTGATAATAAAGCTGAAGAACAGCATTAGCTCGACAAAACAAAGATTTGATGACATGCACAAGGAATTAGTAGACATCCAGATTTTATTGTCCTTTAATTCATTGGTAAGTGGCCATTACTCTATATATTTGACTAACCAGAATACCTAAATATGCTGGGTAAATAAAGTGTTAAGATGCTCTCTTAATGCTTGATCAATGATATATTAGGATTTTCATGGGACTTCTTTGCTAAATGAAGAACCCAACCCAGGAGTGATTTCACTAGGATCAGGAAATAGCCATCATTATCAGCATAGTATGGATTAATTATCATCATTAAAAAATTACCCTGTATACATTTTCATGTGGAAGTGTGTGACTGTGTAAATTAAATAAACATGATGTGGCATCTTAGCAGTTTATAACATAAATTGCAGATTTCAATGCACAGATACTCAACTGTAATACCAAATAAAGGATAGTATAGGGGCACACAAAAGCATATATATCATTTTCCAATTACTTTCTGCCTTATCTGTTCCTATAGAGCTTGAAATTTTTATCATGAGAATGCATTATTTATATAATTAAACATACCATAAATATTAATATTATCCCCTCTCCTTGTTTGCTTTTTTTGTTCATTAAGTACAACTATATAGGCTGACAATTTCCAAGATGAGATGACATTAACTATAATTGCTAATCTGCCTCCCACTTTATACAAATAGCAGTTTCAAATAGCCCATGATAACATATAATAAGTCAATTGAAGCACTTCAAAGCCAGAGAGCAGTTGTGGTTGGATGTGGAATATAATATAATGATTTGTAGTTGCACAGAATCTTTCATCTAAAAATTTAAAACTGCTTCACACTCATCATTTCCCAGATCCACAGCACCTTTCTGAGGTAGACACAGAGAACTGCCCACGGTAGTATAAGGAAGCCACAGGAAGAATTAGGGATGGTCTTCTAAAGACTTAACCTAGTCATCTACTTTTAATCACCCATCTACACTTTTATAACAGAGCAAGATGAACAGGTGCACAGAAAGAGTTTACAGGACATCCAATAAACCACAGAATAAAATTTATTAACCAAAAGTACTCTTTGTTTAGTAGGCTGGCTAACAAAAATATGACTTGAAACCTATTACCAAACTGGTTCTCAGACTGTTTATAAAAGAACAGATCCCAGCATCCAGAAAAGCTAATGACTTAATTTGCAAACCTACCTAAGTATAAACACAGTATCTTTCACTCCCCCCAAATTCTTATCATGCCACTTAATATAAATAAACAAATTAGGGATGCAAGAGTATAGCTTATTTTAAATGAAGAAAGTTTTATATTTTTATGCTTGAATCAAAATAATCCCCTCTTATATTTTACCACTTCCCTAAAGAGAAAACACAAACCTTGATCTTGGAGTCATTTTTGTTGGAGTTGGCAGACCTTCTGAAATTTTATATGGATTCTTCAGGGGTGATATATAGATGTTCCCCCCAGGAATCCGTAAAGGTGAACTAGAAAACTTGTAAGGGCTTCGAGGAATGTGAGGTATTGGTGATAAGGTAGGGGGCTATAGTAAAAGCAAAGAGGCAGATTATTTATTTAATGTTTTAGTGAAATCCATTGCTTTATAATTAAATTTTCCCAATCAAAGGTTACTTTTAACATACCCTGGTGGAAGCATACTGCAAAATATTTGTTTTCAGTCTCTGCATAAAGACCGAGTTATAGAATACTATAATAGAATCATATTCTTCTTCTCTGATCAAAACCCGTTTGAAGGTCTGAGGAAGAAGAATAAAAACACTTGTTAAATTAATTTGGGAATTTGTCTTTAGATTTTCTTTTTTAATAGTTCATAATATTTTTTAATAGTAAGAAACACATATTATACAGAAAAAATAATCTAAAAAAGCCTGGACTTAGATTATTGTAGGGATATAGTATTTCTTATTAACTTTATAATGTAAATTTGGATATTAAAGAGCATTACTTTTCTAATTACATTTTAGTTACAAATAATTAACCAATAACATAAAATTAAAATTTAATATGTGAATTTATATTGTAAGATCAGAATATATTATCTAATTAATAACTGAAGTTATCCATATTATAAATATGGACCTATCCCAAAAAACCTTACTATGGAAAATTACCTACCTCCTGAACAGCATGAGGAAGATCCTTGTAAGCTGTGACAATGATTTTGAATTTAAGGTCTATATTCTTCACTTTGCATATGCCATACATAGAACACATCATGATCTAATAAATAAATGTAATGTAAAAGTAGTCAGAATTTTATAACATGATTGTTTTCTAAAAAGCATTTGTTATCTTTCTTTTTAACCTTAAAAATTGAAATTTAATTTCCTACAGGGTTATCTTTTCCCATCCTGAGCTCAGTTTGAAAGTCTACTAGTATGTGAAGTGTTTAACCCAAATTGTATTTAAAGAATAAAACACAAATAGCCAACTCTTGAATATTCAGAACCGATCATTTGGTTTATAATAACCCCACTTTTGCTCCTATCCCTTAGATATTTCCCAGAAGATGAAAGTTGAAATTGGAATCAGTTCACTTTGTAAGTAGCACTTAAAAAAAAGCCAGGTGTGAAAAGGTTCAAATTATCAGGTAAAATCATATTTAATACACTTGATGGTGATGGTAAGGGGAATGCAGTGACTGAAAGGGGACAGCAGAGAATCTTCTGTACTGTTGAGACTGTTCTGTTTCTTGATTTGGATGCTGGTTATACAGGTGCGTTTAGGTGATGAATTTATATTAAGATGCACCATTATGGATTATTCTATATGCATATGACATTCCAAGTAAAAGTATTTTTAAATGCAAAAATAAGATTTAAAAGGATTCCCTGTGACTTTATAACATCAAACTTTTAAAATCTGTATAAATGTTATTGCCTAATTGAAGTATTCATATCTTCTGCAACATTCTTGCTCACTTCTACTATTGCCAAGAATACCTATTCATCATCCCTTGCTCAGCAGTCAATTAGCCCCAATCCTACTATTCCTCCCGTTAGAAGGCCATCCAGTATCCTCTCTGCTAATTCATATTTTTCTCCTACTCCAACACTTTACCTAAGGCACCTCTCATAAAAATGTGTTTTAGTCTAGGTACCCAATTTCTTTGGAAATCCTTAGCACTACTGTTTATATCTTTCTAAATAGTAGAGAAGCAGTAGAACCAAAAGGCAACAGGTATCTACTTAAAAAAATCCAACAGCCCTAACCGGTTTGGCTCAGTGGATAGAGAGTCGGCCTGCGGACTGAAAGGTCCCAGGTTTGATTCTGGTCAAGGGCATGTACCTAGGTTGTGTGCACATCCCCAGTAGGGGGTGTGCAGGCAGCTGGTCGATGTTTCTCTCTCATTGATGTTTCTAACTATCCCTCTCCCTTCCTCTCTGTAAAAAATCAATAAAATATATTTAAAAAAAATAATAAATAAATAAATAACCCAACATACTAGAATGTATACATCCAAATATAATCTGGAAAGATATACATATCTGTAGGTTATACCTTTATACAATAATTCATCTTTTGTTGAAAACACTTTTACTGGGAACATTACTGTCAACCTTATAGAAATAAAAAATTATAGGGAAACATTATGAATACTTGTATACAAAAAACAAAACAGATGTCTAAGATAAAACAGAAAAATTTATAGGACACAAATTACCAAAACTGACTCAAGAAGAGCTGACCTTGAATTAGTAATCAAAAAGTTTCCACAAACTTTCCCCAGATGGCTTGACTGGTGAATTCTACCACACATAAAGAAGAATCAGTATCAATTCTTCACAAACTCTTCTGAAATTAGAAGAGGAGGGAACACTACCCAACTATTTCTACGAGGCCAGTATTTTTCTGATACCAAACCAGATATCACAAGAAAATTGTTAATTAACATCTCTTATGATTATAAATGGAAAAATCTTCAGTCCTGGCCGGGTAGCTCAGTTGGTAGAGCACTGTCCCAATACACCAAGATTGCGGGTTCAATTCCTTATCAGGGCGCATATAAGAAACAACCAATGAATGCATAAATAAGTGGAACAACAAGCCTATGTTTCTCTCACTGTTTTCTCTCCATTTTCCCCCCTGTCTTTAAAAATCAATTTTTAAAAATCTTCAACAAAAATAAGCTGAATTCAGTAGCACTGCGGATACACTGTGACCAACTGGGATTCATTCTAGAAATGCAAGGTGGGTTAACATGTAGAATTCAACTAATATAATATACTAATTATCAATACAATAAAAGGGAAAGAACAATGATCTCAATAGATAGAGAAAAAGTATTTGACAAAATCCAACATCCTTTCATGATAAAAGCATTCAATAAACTAGGAATAGAAAGAAACTTTCTTAATCTAATAAATGACGTATATAAAAAACCCACAGCTAGCAACATATTTAATGATTTAATAATAATGCATGCTTTCCCCTAAGGTCAGAAACAAAACAAGGATATATCCCTTCTCACCACTTCCATTCACCATTATATTGGAGGTTTTAGCCAGGGCTATTTGGCACATAAATGAAATGAAAGTTGCCTAGATTGAAAAGGAAGAAGTAAATTCACAGAAGACATGATCTTTATATTGAAAATCTTAAGGAGTCCACTAAAAACTATTAGAACTGGTAAACAACTTCAGCAAGATTATATATACAAGAGATAAATATACAAAAATCAACTGTATTTTCATACACTTGTAATGAGCAATCTGAAAAAGAAATTAAGGAAAAAATTATATTTATAATAGTGTTAAAAAGAATAAAATACTTAGGCATAAATTTAACAAAACCAGTGAAAGATTTGTACTCTAAAATAAAAAAAACATCGACCAGACCAGACCATCAAACCTCAGAGGGAAGGCAGGGGAGGGGAGGGGTAAGGGGGAGAGATCAACCAAAGGACTTGTATGCATGCATATAAGCCTAACCAATGGACACAGACACCAGGGGAGTGAGGGCATGAGTAGGGGGGTGTAATGGGGGCTAAAGACACATATGTAATACCTTTATCAATAAAGAAATTAAAAGTCAAAAATTTTTTTAAAAAACATTGTTGAAAGAAATTAGGAAAGATTTAAATAAATGGAAAGACAATGTTGTTTTGACAGTACTCTTTCAAATGATCTATGAGTCACTGTAATCCCTATTATAATCCCAGCGGGTTTCTTTGTGGAAATTGACAAGCCAATCCTAAAATACATATAGAAAGCAAGTTTCAGAATAGTGAAACCAATCTTGTAAAAGAGCAAAATCAGAATGCTCACACTTCCCTATTTTAAAACTTATTATGAAACTCCAGTAATCAAGACAGTGTGGTACTGGCATAAGAAAAGACATATTGATTAATAAAATAGAAGAGATTAGAGATAAACACACATTTACAATTAATTTATTTTTAAAACTTTCAATAGGGAAAGTACACTGTTCAAGTAATGGTGCTGGAACAACTAGTATCCATATACAAAAGAATGAAGTTGGACCTCATGCTATATACAAAAATTATTTCAAAATGGAACAAAATCTAAATGTAAGAGCTAAAAGTATAAAACTTAGAGGAAAACAGGAATAAATCTTCACAACCTGTGATTTGGCAATGATTTTTTAGATATGACACCAAATGCACCAATAACAAAAGAAAAAATAGGTAAATTGAACGTCATCAGAATTAAAAACTTCTGAGTTTCAAAGGACACCATCAAGGAAGTGAAAAGAGAATTCAGAGAATGGGAGAAAATACTTGCAAATTATTCCTAATAAGGAATCTGTATAAAGAATACATAAAGAATCCTTAGAATTCAATAATAAAAATAGAACCCAACTTAAAAATAGGCAAAGGATATTTCTCCACTGAAGATATGCAAATGGCCAATAAGCACATGAAAGATTCTCAATTAACATCATTAGCCACCAGGGAAATGCAAATAAAAAAAGTAACTATCCATTAGGATGCTTATATCCAAAAAAAGCACATAACAAGTTGGTGAGGATGTGAAGAAACTGGAACCTCATACACTGCTGGCACAATCGTAAAATGGTGTAGCCATGTTGGGAAACAATCTGGCCATTCCTCAAAAGGTTAAACATAGAGTTACCATTTGACTCAGAATTTCTACTATTAGGTAAATAAATACCTGAGAGAAATGAAAACATATGTCCACATAAAAATCTGTACATGAATGTTCATAGTAACATTACCTACAACAGCCAAAAAGTAGAAATCAAATGTATATCAATTGATGAAGAGATAGACATGATGTGGTATATCTATACAATGGAATATTATTTGGCAATTAAAAGGAATAAAGTACTGATAAAAGCTATAACACAGATGAACAATGAAAATAATAGTATGGTAAAGGCTAGAGGTGGGGGAAGAGGGGGCCAAAGGGGGGGAATAGGACATCTGTAATACTGTCATCAGTAAAAAATAAATAAATAAATAAAGAATCCATATATATCTGCACACACCCAGGTCATCTATGAATATCTATAAAAAATTATTCTAAGTGAAAGAAGCCAAACACAAAAGATAACATATTATATGATTCAATTTATATGAAATATCCAGAATAGGCAAGTCTACAGACAAAAAGTGTATCAGTGTTGCCTGGGGCTGGAGAAGGTTGGTAATGGGGCGGTAGGTGAGTGCTAAAGGGTATGAGATTTCTTTTTTTGGCATGATGAAAAGGCTTTAAAATTTACTTGTGAATATACTAAAAACCACTGGAATTATACTTTAAACTAGTGACCTGGTGCACAAAATCTGTGCACATTGAAAGGGAATTAGAGGATGTGAGCGTGAGGCAGTCCGCGTTTTTGAAATTCAATGACATGAATTTTAGCTATTACTCTGCCAAATAAATGGAATTTACATATATCATTTAAAAGAGCATTCAGCTTAACACATTTCGTACCGCTCAGGAGTTTTCTCGTGTTTCGCGCGCCATCTGTTAAGGACCGCTCACGAGTGTTCTCATTTTTCACGCCCATGGAAAAAGGAGCAAATCTAGATACTTATGTAAATTTTGTTTGGTCCCTCTTCATAGAGGAAAATGTTTTACGCAGTACCATA
>NW_005356437.1:2437774-2447197 GCF_000412655.1 Myotis brandtii
GATGCAATATTTGCACCCATGGAAGCAAAAGCAAAAGAACTATTTATGGAACGAATATTTTCCATGAAATTTTTACTGTCAGAATCTTCGTTTGTCATTAATCTTTTTAAATATGCTGGGTAATATAAAAAAATGTGTATCATTTGGACAGACTTTGCCTTTGCTACAACATCGAGTAAATTCCCCATCGGATGGTTTTTCATCCGAGAAATTTAGTGATAGGCAAAATTCACATCGAACAGACATTCCACCACAACTATGTTCAAGAATTGCATCCTCATGTACTCCATTTTCGCTGAGAAGGCAGTTCCTACCGGTATTGGTAGTACTTGTTGATGACTGTTCTCTAGACATATTCTGTCGTTGCCACCACCTTCTTTCTACTTCAAAGGCACATTGGTTTTTAGACATTTTCTGTCGATGATGCCAGTGTTTTTCGGCATCAGAGTAACATTTTTCCAATAGCTGGTCTTCAGATACATTCTGTCACAGGCGCCACCTTCTTTCAAATCAGTCGCACGTTGCTCTTCAGACATTTTCTGTCGATAACGACGGAATCTTTCGGCTGCAGAGCTACGTTCTATCAACAGTTGTTCTTTAGACATAGTTCCACCTCCCTGCTGTCACGGTCTGAGATGCAAGTGAATGAGAATCCTGGCTGTCAGGCCGCTGAGAGCTGTCTGACCAACAGCTGATTCTGTGGGGGTGGGACTTCCTCCTCCCTGCCGTAAGTTTCCACAGTTGTGATGAGGAAGCTGGGGTGACAGAGGGAGCCACGCCCTCCAAGCCGCCCTCTCTCTTGCTCTGCTCTATGTCCAGCAGCCTCCTGCTCTGCCAAGTCTTCCATACCTCCCACTCTCTGCCCGCTCTCCCGCTCTGCTCCCCGCCGGCAAAGGTCTCGGGAGACTGTGGGCGTGGCTAGGCATGGCCGGCTTCGCCTCCTGGGGCCGGTGATGGTCCCGGGAGCCCATGGCCATCGTTGCCTCCCAGGGCTCTTGAACCTGCATTGCAAATTAACCCACTATCTTTGGCAGGTTAATTTGCATACTCACGCCTGATTGGCTGGTGGGCGTGGCTGGTGGGATGGACAATTTGCATCTTTCTCTTTTATTAGTATAGATGGGTAATTTGTATCGTATATGACTTAATCTCAATAAAACTGTTACCCCAAAATATTATTATCCTGTTTACAGAAAAGAAAAAGGGAAATATGAGATTGTTCTCTGTAAATTAATTAACCCAGTTGTTTGTTTGTTCATTCATTCATTCATTCAATAGGTACTGTTTTAGATCAATTGGTTCTTAAGTCTCCTGCTTTATTCTACAATAAAATGAAATCTAGCTTATCACAACACAGAAAAACCTATGATAAACAGTTTCTTCAGTGACTTTTACATATAAGATCTTTCATGTCATTAAGCAAGCAAAGTTACTGAAATACTCTCAAGCTCTAATTTTTAAGAATTACAGGAAAAATGTAAAAGGTAGCCAATAAGTAAATATATATTAAGTCTACTAAACTGATCTAGCTATTTGAATTTGATCTTAAGAAATCAGTACATAGTTAACAAATAGGTAGGAGAAGGGAAGGTGAAGTGCATTCTTTTCTTACCTGATCCAAATGCCTGTCTCTCATGAGTTCATACTCATTTTGTAGTGTGTGCTGGAAAAGGGTCCAGATGATGTGTTCTAGTTCTGGGTGGTCAGACAGAAGACGTGCACATAGTGTGTTTAGGCGAAGATATGCTAGTCGGTACACTTGAAGAGACAAGAGGAATTAGTTATGTTTAGTGTTCATCTTGAATTATCAGTGGATTTTTTAAAAAACATTAAATGGCTACAGCCATATGCTGTTAAATGGAACTTTAATAATATCTACACTTCTACCACTCTTTCCCTTATGAATAAATGATTCCTAGTCTTAGCATAGTGCTAGGTAAAATAATACTTGCTGAATTGATTATTACAGCATAAAATTGAGACAGAGTGGAAGGTAAAAGAAAGAAGATCATAAGATATGATCACATAGGGTCTGTTTCAGTTCTGTTGGTAACCACTCAGCAGAGATGTTAAAAATTCTATTGGTATTCAAAAGGGAACATTGTTTTTAAAAATGGAATTTTCAGTGTCTTAAATTTTCCAACCCTAAACACAAATACAAAGTGTATTTATCTATAAAATGCCAATGGAGCATACTCTGTTGAAAAAATGGTAGACTTGTACCACTAAGTGGTAACATGACTGTGATATAAACTTTATTTAGAGATTACTGTATTAAAAATACTACTGGAATACAGGGTTGGAGAAAAGAAATCCACAAAATTGAATTTTCCTCCATCTACTTTAAATATGAATACCCTTGGTTTTAAATGTACCATTAAAAGACTTGCATAAGGTAATCAGAATATTTTAGTTAACAATTTATCCCAGTGGTTCTCAAACTTTAGTGTGCATCAGACTTGCCAAGAGTGCTTGTTAAAACAAGATGTTTTGTGTTTTTTTTTGCTTCATCCTAGAGTTTCTGATTAAATAGTTTATTTTAATTTCTACAACTTTCTAGGTAAGTTGGACTCTGCTGGTTGGGGACTACACTTTGGAACCACTGCTTTTGTAAGGGCTGTCTTACAATATTTCTGACTTTAATAAATCAGAAAAAAATATTTAACACAGAGAAATCTGGCCTTTCACTTTCCTTTAAAGAGCCTCAAGGGTGTGTACACTTGTGTGTATAAACACATGCACAGACATACAAACCAACCTCCTTGTACTAGCATACACACATGATCAGAGTGCTATTCAAGCTGGTTATTAGGAAATGTGCCTGTACTAGGGCACAGCACATTGTGTACTCTCATATACATCTGAACACCTGAACATGCACACCTGAACAGCAAAAGCAATATCAGGAGCAAGTATTTCCAGACATAAATTTAAAATCATAACAACAGCAGCAACAATAACATTTTTCTGAGTGCTTACTATGTGCTAGGCACCGCTGCAAGCATTTTATGTATTAATTCATTTAATTCTCTCAAAAAATCTATAAGGTAAATTATTATAATTATAAGGTAGCTTATCATTTGTATGTTACAGATGAGGAAACTGAGGCATAGAGATATTAAGTGTGCCCAAGGTCACACCTAGTAAGCAGAATAACCATGATTTGAACCTACTCAGGCTGGTTTCAGAGTCCATGCTCTTGAAAGTAATCATCTACTAACCTTTTTTGTAAAAGAGTGAGAGGGAGGTAGATTTCAATGGCTTCTGAGTCTGGAAGGCTGAGGTTGCTTGTGCCTCTGCATTTGCAGTAGAATTTACACGTGTAGTTGACCCTTTTTTCTTTGGGGATCTTACAGGAGAAAGATACCTAGATATATTCAAAGGAAAAGTCTTCATATATGTTTGCTAAAAACCTCTCTCTCTCCCTCACCCCTCTCCTTCCCTCCCTCCTTCCCTCCCTCTCTCTCTCTTTCACACACACACATACACACACAGTTGTACACATGAATTCAAACACACCTTGTATATTTATTCTGTTGTTCTGTTATTCCTTGAACAGACTATTTAAATATATAATGAAAAATATAGCTTACTAGGCAAATTAAGTTTGTCATTATCATTTCTAACTCTTTAATAAATGGCTTTTCCAGGTAATTACTGCCATGTTGAAAAAAACTACATAGTATATATGTTCAATTTTAATAATTATAGTGGGATTGAGATCATAAAATGACTCCAGCTTAAAATAACAAGTTATTATACTAAAATAGTATTGTCATTTTTCTTTCCTCTTAAAAAATGTCTCATTAATAACTGTGGTTCATATCTGTACACATACATACACCCATCTAAATTATTTAATACAGATTTCTATGAATTAATACTTTAGATAAAATTATCAAGGCAGATTTACACCTGTATACTAAATACAGGATGGAGCAAGAGTAAGCTTATAGTTGTTTGCATGGAAAATAAAACAATAATATGTAAATAATAATACAATAATAAACTGTGTTTCATGTACTCACAACTATAAACCTAATTTCCCCCATCCTGTATGTCAGACATAAATCTCAATTTCTTTTTCTTTTTATGTTTTTGTTAATCCTCACGTGAGGATATTTTTCCACTGATTTTTAGAGAGAGTGGAAAAGGGAGGAAAAGACAGAAACAGTGATGTGAGAGAAACACATCAACTGGTTGCCTCCTGCACGAGCCCCAACCAGGGCCCTGGCTGGGGAGGAGCCTGCAACCAAGGTACGTGCCCTTGACTGAAATCAAACCCAGGACCCTTTGGTCCAAAGGCCGATGCTCTATCTACTAAGCAAAACTGGCTAGGGCAAATCTCAATTTCTGACATTCTACTGATGTGTTGCCCTTTATTTTACAGGATAATCCAAGTCTACTTTCTAATTTTACATTAGTAGCTAAGAAATAATTCTGAGCAGGAAGTAGGATTTGTACTTTATCATGGATGTTTCTACTGCATGCAATATACTAACTAATACACTAGGAAAAGGGAATCACCATCATAATGATTTCATAAGTACCAGATTTAGTCTATTATCAATGTTGGATTCCCTTCAATTCACTATCCTATATAATAGCCTAATATGCTGTGTCTGGTCATCCAGTCAGCTGTTCAACCAATCAAAGCATAATATGCTAATTATATGCTAAGGCTGCTCAACTGCTCACTTTGATGTGCACTGACCACCAGAAAGCAGACAGTCAACCGGTTGCTACGATGTGCACTGACCACCAGGGAGCAGATGCTCTGACCGGTAGGTTAGCTTGCTGCTTGGGTCCAGCCAATCGGGACTGAGCAAGATGGGTTGGACATGCGCTGGAGCCCTACTGCGGTCCCTCCCCGGCTGGCCAACCTGCCACGTCCCTCCCTGGCCCCGATTGTGCACCGGTGAGGTCCCTCGGCCTGGCCTGCACTCTCTCACAATCCAGGCCCCCTTGGGGGATGTTGGCGAGCCAGTTTTGGCCTGATCTTGCAGGCCACTCCCCTCAGGAGGGTGTCAGATGCAGGGCTCATGGCTGGCGACCATCGCTGTGGCGGCACGAGCCTCTCTGATCGAGACTGATTGGGCATGAGCCTGCTGCAGGCACAGTGGGGCCGGGATGAGCGGGAGTGACAGGTAGGAGCTGCAGGTGGCATTGGACTGTGGGTTTTGGCCTGATCCCCACAGCCACCCCAAGGGACCCCATCCATGCACGAATTCGTGCACTGGGCCTCTAGTCTATACTAATAAAAGGGTAATATGCTAATTAGACCAGGAGCCCTTCCAGGAGACTGGGCAGGGAGGGCAGTTGGGGGCCATGAGGCCGGCTGGGGAGGGCAGTTGGCGGCCATGAGGCTGGCCGGGGAAGGCAGTTGGGGGCAATCAGGCTGGCAAGGGGGGGGTAGTTGGGGGCAAAGCAGGGGGTGCAGTTGGGGGCGAGCAGGCCGGCAGGCCCACAGGGATTGGGCCTAAACCAGCAGTCGGACATCCCCCAAGGGGTCCCAGATTGGAGAGGGTGCAGGCTGGGCTGAGGGACACCCCCATCCCCCCTTCCATGAATTTCGTGTATCGGGCCACTGGTATATATATAAAAGCCTAAGCGACTGAATAACCGGTCGCTATGATGTGCACTGACCACCAGGGGGCAGACGCTCAGTGCAGGAGCTGCCCCTGGAGGTCAGTGCGCTTCCACAGCCAACCTCTTATGGCCGGCCAACCTCCTGCAGTCCCTCCCTCCAGCCGGCTAACCTCCCGCGGCCCCTCCCCCCAGCTGGCCCGATTGCCCCGATCACCGGCCAGGCTGAGGAACCTCACATGTGCACCAATACGTGCACAGGGCCTCTAGTTTGTCAAATATTGTAGAATGACTGAACTTGGCTAGAATTTAATCTCCTTTGAGTTCTAGGTGCAAATATTCAATTATGTACTGGACTTCACTACTTAAATCTCAAAGTGGAGTTCTTGATTTCTTCCCCCTGTTTCTCCCATCTCAATAAATGGCTCTGCATTACATCCAGTTTCTTAAGTCAGAAACTAGGAGTTATTTCTAATTTATTTTCTTAGTTCTTTAAAACCAATGAAACACCAAGTCCTATTAAATCTTCCTCTAAAATACATCCAAGATCTTTCCATTTCTTTCTCTCTACTGATTGACATACCTTAGACCATGTCACCTATATCTCTCACTTGGACTATTGAAATTATCTCCAAACTGGTCTTTCTACTTTCTTCCTTGCTCCGTTTCTTCCCCTCCTGTAACCCTACCAGTACTTTAAACAGCAGCCAGAAAGTGGCCCTGTGAAAAAAAAAGTATAGCAAGCTATAACCCTGCTTAAAACTTTAATGCTTTCCCATTGCCCTTCAAAATCCAAACTCCTTCTTATGGGAACATAGCCCCAGTTTAGCACAACCTCGTCTTGTACTAGTCTCCTCTTGATCACTTTACTCCAGCCACACTGAAATTTCTTTCTGTTCCTCAGACCAGCTAAGTTTGATCTGTTCTAGGGCCACTGCACTTGCTGTCTGCTCTGTCTGGAATGCATACCATGCAGATTTTTGCCTGGCCAGCATCCACTTGTCCTTGAGTCTCAGGTCAAACTTCATCAGAGAAAGCTTCCCTAAACATTCTATCCCTCTCTCATTTTTTTTTTCTTTCACCATGCTCTTATTATTCTCATTACAGAACTTACTGTACTCTAAAATCATCCCATGTATTAGTTGACATGTTCACTGTCTATTTCCTTCCTCCAGAATGTAAACTCTATGAGGGGAAGGACCTAGTCTACCTTATTCACCTCTGTATTCCTACTGCCTAGAACAATTATTGACAACTGCTTTGTTATATGAAAGAAAAAGATAAGGCTTGACTTACTTATATTAATATATTACCTAGCAAACAAATTTATATGTGTAGGCGAGGCTCCGTATGCTAGAAATACAAGCTAGCAGGGAAACGACATCTCTGGAGAACAGTGCCTGCGCTAATCGGGGAACACTGTAATATCAATGCCTACACAGAACTCGACAGAAACATAACATTAGGTACATTTCTATGAAAAGCAGTGCATCTAGAACAGCCGTGGGCAAACTATGGCCCGCGGGCCGAATCCGGCCCGTTTGAAATGAATAAAACTAAAAAAAAAAAGACCGTACCCTTTTATGCAATGATGTTTACTTTGAATTTATATTAGTTCACACAAACATTCCATCCATGCTTTTGTTCCGGCCCTCCGGTCCAGTTTAAGAACCCATTGTGGCCCTCGAGTCAAAAAGTTTGCCCACCCCTGATCTAGAATGTTTAAGAACATGGGCTTTGGAGTCAGATTGCTTGGGCTTGATTTCTGTGGACTTTTGGCAAGTTACCTTATTGCTCTAATTCCTATTTTATAGGTAACTGAGGCTGATAGCAATATCTGCTACCTTACAGGGCTGTTAGGAAGATTAAATGGGAAAAAAGAAAGAATCTGAAGTACTTAGGTAACTGTTCAGCACATAGTGAACCTTCAGTAAATGTTAGCTATTGCTTTCTTCTTCCATCATTATCATAAACTAATCAACTGTTTTAATCTCATACACCACACTAGTCCCTGTGCCTATCCCATGCTTCACTCCAAATGCACTGATCTAAACTCCCTATAAAATGTTTCCTGCTTTCCTGGCTATTAAGCTTTGGAATTCATACCATTTCTGACTCTTAGAACACTTTTCTGTCTCCTCCATCCTCTCCAGTTTACATGTTGAAATCCTATTCCATCTCTAAGGCCTATTAAATTGGTATCTCTGCCATGAAAACTGTCCTCATTACACCAGACCTGAGTGATTTCAGTTACATTTTGTACCACTTTAATTATATGACCTTTATTCGAGTCATGCATTCTATATTCCTTCTTCTTGAAAGCAACAATGTCTTATTCAAAATTCTATTCCCTACAGCTTTACTACATAGTATCTCACATTATACTATGCTCAAATCCATTTGTAGGTCGAATAGATAGCACAACATATATTCTACTTACATATCTGCTGCAGTGTGATTATTCTGGAGAGGAAGGTTGAGAGTACAAGCAGATTCAAGGTGGTCACCTGGTCCTTCTCGGTCCTTTGCTTGTTTAATAAGATCAAATAAAGGTGAATCCTATAGGAAACAAGATGATATTAAAACAACACTGGTAAGTATGATTTTCCCATTTACATATCAAAATAATATTTTTGACATGACACTAATTTAGAAGTAAGAATGAGATCTTTTTTAAAAAAATATTTTTATCGATTTCAGAGAGGAAGAAAGAGGGAGAGAGATAGAAACATCAATGATGAGAGAGAATCATTGATTGGCTGGGGATTGAGCCAGCAACCTGGGCATGTGCCCTGACTGGGAATCAAATTGACTTCCTGGTGCACAGGTTGATGCTCAACCACTGAGCCACGAGTGAGAACTTGTTTTCCACTTTGAGAATACCAAGTGCCAATTTCAGTACTATATACACACACACAAAAAGGACTAGGAAAATGTATATCTTTAAATGTTCATATTAATAAAAAAATTTTAAGTTAGAAAAAAAAGACAGAAAAAACCCTTAGAAAGTAAAAGGAAGGAAATAAAGATATGAGAAGAATTTAATGAAACTGAAGAAAAAAATAAAATACAGTTTGATCAACATACCTAATAATCGGTTCTTTGAAATAATAAAATGAAATAAACTAGCTGTAAAACTGACTAAGAAAAAGAGACAGATAAAGAGTATTAACAACAAAAAGTGGGACCTTCATCAAAAAGATTAGAAAGATAATAGGGAATCGTTATGAATAATTTTATGTCAATATATTAGAAAACTTACATCAAGTGGAAAATTCCACAAAAATATAAATTAGCAAAATTCAATAAAAAAAGAAATAATATAACCTCAATAATCCTATAAACTATTAAATAATTGAATCAGTAATTTAAAATTCTGGCTTCGGAGAGTTTATCAATAACACATTGACTACCAAGAATAGCATCAAGGAGAACCAAGATGGTGGCGTAAGGTACAGACCTGTGCGTGATGCCTCCCACAACAACATTGAAAATACCAACTATAAGACAAAACAGCTATCATTCAGAACCATGGGAAAGGGACGGCCTTGCAGTGGGTCGGAAAGCAAGAGTGGCTTTCTCGCGGAGCTGCTCGCCGGCACTCGGGGACTCGGGGACGTGGAGTCGCAGAGAGGCAAGGAGTCACGGAGACGCCATTGCTGTTTGCTCCGCCCTGGTGACTCCCTGAGTCCCTGAGATACTCAATTTACATCCCCGCCCAAGCTGTGCCAGTGGCACAAAAGGAACCACATGCGCTTTTGCAGCTTAACCCAACAAACTGCAGATTTCAACTCCTCGCACCCATAAGGGACACACTCAAGAAGCAGAATCAGGTTC
>NW_005356437.1:2447915-2453301 GCF_000412655.1 Myotis brandtii
GAGGTTGAGACGGCCCCTGTGAGGCTGGGAGGGCCCATGTGAGGCTGGGACGGCCCCTGTGAGGCTGAGAGGGCCCCTGCGAGGCTGCAACGGCCCCTGGGAAGCTGAGAAAAATACCACAAGATCTCACTCATTTATGGATAATAAAGACCATTATAATCTGATGAATAAAAATAGATACAAAGGCAAGCAGCATTGAACAGACTGTCAAACTACAGTGAGAAGCCTGGGGAGGGTTGAGAGGGGTAAGAGATCAACTGAAGGACTTGTATGCATGCATATAAGAATAACCAATGGACACAAGACACTGGGGGGTAGGGGAGGCCGGGGGAATGTCAAGGGGAGGAAAAAGGAGACATGTGTAATACTCTTTGTAATACTTTAAGAAATAAAACAAGATTAAATTAAAAAAAAAAAGAATAGCATCAAGTACTTTGTATTTCATTCTCACAACAAACTCTAGGAGAAAAGTACTATTTTTTTTCCATGTTATTTTGCAAGTGAAGAAAGGTGGGCTAAGAGTACATTGCCCAAAGTCACAGTTAGTAAGAGGTGGATCCAGCATTTGGCACCAAGTTTTTTGACGCCAGAGCCTTTGTTTTTACTATAGTTTCTAATCTAATGAAGGAAATAAATGGTTTAAAAATCTCAGTACAGAGTAATACGTTGCACAGGTTGCCATACAAATCAAGAGAGGGACAACTAATCCAAATGAAGACTTCTTGGAAGAGGTTATATTTAATTTGAGTCTTAAAGAAAAAAGTTATTTTAAGTAAAATGAGCCAGAAAAATTTCACATAGCTCACTTATAACCCTCATAGGATTGTTTTGACAAGTAAATAAGATAATAAGTACAAAGTACTCAGAACCACCCCTGGGGCATAAACTCTTAAGACTAAAATAATTTGTACCATAAAGTAAAACAGAATGCATAGCAAAGAAAGAGTGAGAGATAAACTCAATGAAAGATTTTAAGCAGGTGACTAACAGGAACCAGGAAGGACTTTCGAGAGTTCTTAAAATCTCAGTGCCTCCTATATAATGAACACTCAATAAATATTTCCAGAATGTTATATAACATAGTCATATCATGGGTTAAATTAAATACAGCAAAGCAAAAGAAGAAAACTGATCATATAATTTGCTTTCTAACTGATACTAAATATCAACTGTGGCAGGTGGCCTCCAAGATAACCCCAATAATTCCTGTCACTAGGTATTTATCACCCTTTTATAGGCCCCTCCTACACTGAACCTAAGTTAGTCTGTGTGGTCAATGGCATACAGCAGAAGTGATGGTATGTCATTTCTGAGATCAGCTTATAAAAACCTGCAGTTTCCATCTTAGGCACTTTCTCTCTCTAGGATCTCTTGCTTTGGGGGAAAACAGCTGCCATGTGCTGAGCACTCATGAGAAGTTCACATGGCAAACAAATGAAGTCTCTGGCCAACAGCCAGTTGAAGGAATGAGGGCTACCAACATTCATCTGAGTGAACCTGAAAGCAGATTCTCCGATTCCAATAAGGCCTTAAAACTGACTACAGCTTGGTTGCAAACTCGAGGATCTCTTCTGAGAGAACCAGAGCCAAAACCATAGAGCGAAGTCACCCCCAGATTCCTGATCTTAAGAAATTGTGGGAGATAATAAATGTTAGTTGTTTTAAGTTGCTAAGTTTTAGGACAATTTCTTACACAGAATAGATAACTAATAGAGCAACTGATTTTTTTAACTGTAAAGAAAAGATTTAATGGTATGTTTAATTTTTGAAAATTTATGTATTCATATCTGTAGCATTGTTTCCACCCAGACTCAGACAGAAGTTTTCTCTTGGACTCAGCCAAGCTGTCTCATGTGATTATGTATCTACTTAAATTAACTGTCAGTATAATCACTCTTTGGACAATACTTCACTCTATTTTGCCACTTAATCTTGTGAAGGAAACCAGACTCTGTCATTAAGATTAGTATAAATCACACTGAATAAGTAATATGGATAGAAAAAGTAGAAGCTACATGCCTATCTAATTTAATCATAATTAAATACATTTCTAAAGCAAGCATGAACTTCTCCAGAGAGTAAAAGACTTAAAAGGCTATTTAGGCCAAGGTGATCTTAAAAGAGAATTTGATCATCCAACTAAGTACAATGTGTCCAGTACTAGTAGAAAAATTAACAATAGGGGAAGTGGAAGACAGGAATTGCTATTGTTTTCTGGGTATTTTAAGAATTATTACTGGACTTACATTACAGGATATGTTTTTGTACTATCCTAAGCCAAATCACTATGAGACCATTTTGCCTTGCAAATGGAAATTAGAATAAAAATCTGGGGCAGGCCTTGACCTTTCTGACAGTTCTTCCTATTAACTTCACTACTTCTTTAATATTGATATTCCTCAGGATCCTCTTGCCAATATGTATGGTTGAGCCACTATCATGGCTTTAATTATATCTATATTACTCCTAAGTCTACATTTATGACTACAACTACTCTTTTAGGTTTCAGATTCATTATGTCCAACTAGGTCTGCATGTATGTACATATGGCAAACATTTCAAATGTTAATATGATCAAACATTAACATGAATTCATTACCCTCATCACCAATCAGCTATGACCCTTTCAATATCCTCTTTGGTTAACTGTGTTATCAACTACCTAATCACCCACAGTACAAATCTTAGAATTATTCTTACTTCAGTCTAGGCACCTAATATTTTGATTCATGCTTTTTTTAACCTATTTATGTCTTTATGTTTAAAATTGGTTTCTTGTAGATAGCATAGAGTTAGACCTTAATTTTTCCTCAGTTTAATTTAATCTCTGCCTTTTAATTGGGGTGTTTAGACCATTTACATTTAACATATTAATATGGTTAGTTTAAATCCCACATCTATTTGTCCCACCTATCTCTGTTCCCTTTTTTAAAAAGTACAAAAACAAATTAATGGAAAAGGAATAGGCTTTACAAAAAATGGTGCTGAGACAACTGAATATCTATAGTCAAGAAAGGAAGCAAGGAAGAAAGAAAAAGAAAGAAAGAGAGAGAGAGGGAGAGAGAGAGAGGGAGAGGAAGGAAAAAAGAAAAAGAAAGAAAATGAACGAACCTTGTACAAAAATAAACTGAAATAGATCATAGACTTAAATATAAATAAAGCTATAAAACGTGTTGTTTTTTTTTAAGCACAGGGGAGAGGCTTCAGGACCTAGAGTTCTTAGAGTTGACATTAAAACATGATCCATAAAGGAAAAACTGATAAACTAGACTTTGTCAAAATTAAAAACTTTTCCTATGAGAAAGACAATGTGGAGAGGACAAAAAAAGAATCTACTAAAAAAAAATCATTTGTAAACTATATACTAAACAAAAGGCCAGTATCTAGAAGATATAAAGAACTCTCAAAACTCAACGATTAAAAAAACAAACAAGCCAGACTGACTTCCAGTCAAGATAGCAGAACAGTAAACGATATGCTCACCTCCTCCCATGACCACACACAACAATTATAGCTAAACTAGAGGCCCGATGCACAAAATTCGTGCACTCGGGGGTTTGGAGTCCCTCAGCCCGGCCTGCACCTTCTCGCAGTCTGGGAGCCCACGAGGAGTGGACCTAAGCTGTCAGTCAGACAACCTGAGCACTGCCGCAGAGGCGGGAGAGGCTCCCGCCACCACCGATGCACTTGCCAGCCCTGAGCCCGGCTTCTGGCTGAGCGGTGTTCCCCCTGTGGGAGTGCACTGACCACCAGGGAGCAGCTCCTGCATTGAGCGTCTTCCCTCTGGTGGTCAGTGCGTGTCATAGCGACCGGTAGTTCTGCCATTTAGTCGATTTGCATATTAGCCTTTTATTATATAGGATTACAGAACAGTCACCCTGGAGAACCATCTAAAGACCAGATGAACCAAATTCCTATAACTAAAAATATAAAGAAACCACGTAGAGACTGATAAGAGGAGCAGAGATGAAAAATGGGCTGGTACCACACTCACATTGGCAGTTGAGAATCAGGAGGGATATCTTGGTGGCAGAGGTTCGCCTGAGAAGTGAGGGGTCCCAGCCTTATACAGGGATCCTCAGCCCAGAGTACCAGTGCCAAGAAGAGGAGTTCACACAACATTTGGCTGTGAAAATCAGGAGGGACTCTGTTTGGGAGAGATGGAGGGCTGCTGGAAACCCAGGTATCCATTTACTGGGCCTGCACACAGACTCACTTGCCTAAAGCTCCAAAGATGGAAACGTACCAGGCACATATGAAGAGAAACCAAGTTGTGTGGCTTCAGGGTGCATGTTGGAGGGGCAGCTGCCATTGTTCCTCTGTGGAGCCCTATTGTCACACAGACTATAGGTGTAGATGGGGGCCAAATCTGAATTTACATTAACCTAGCCACAGAGACCCTGCCCCACCCAAATGATGAACTGCCCAAGCCTCTTACAGCAGCTCTTCTTCACAGGGAGACGGCCTCAGATTGCTGTCTATAGATTTTCCTAAAAACTCTTAGAGGGTACTCAGACTCCAGGCCGGTGGTGGCTGGCCTCCGCGCATCCCGTGCCTCTTGCTGAGCAGACCCAGACCTGGCACTGGTGGCAGCCAGCCTTGCTTTGCAGCATGGCCTCCCCTACCTGTCTCTATGTCCAGCATAGGCAGCTACCAATTGTCAATCACTTTGTAGCTCATACCAGTTGGCTTTGGGCAAGGTATAGGCTGTGGCTGATCTTGGCCTGGATCTGAGAGACCCTCCCAAGAGTCCCCAGAACCAATACACTTGGTGGCTGGCTTCAGACTGTGATAGGACTACCACCCGATTAGCTTCACAAGTGGCACATCCAAAGATGGTATCAGTAGGCACCAGACTTTAGTGAAGCAAATACTGCGTTCAGTGGGGTCAGCCCCCACATGCACCTTGTACACTGTGGTTGTAGCTGATCCTCATAGCCAGTCAGCCTAAGGGTCAACCCCACCACTGATGAGCCAACAGCAATCAAGGCCCACTTACAAGAGGAAGGCATACACAACCGACACAAGGGACACTCCTGGAGCACCTAGCTCAGGTGTCCAGGGAGACTGCCACTGGGCCTCACAGGATATCAACTAAATAAGGCCACCACCATGCTAAGTGAAATAAGTCAGTCAGAGAAAGACAAGTATCACATGATCTCACTCATATGTGGAATCTAATTAACAAAATAAACTGATGCACAGAGTGGATCCAAAGACATGGAAGCATGGAACAGAGTGTGGAATCTCAGAGGTAAGGTGGGGGAGGGTGAGTGGGTGGGAGCTAATCAACCAAAGACCTTGTATGCATATATGCATAACCCATAGACACAGACAATAAGGTGGTGAAGGCCTGGAGTGAGGGTTAGGGGTGGGCCAGAGGGGG
>NW_005356437.1:2453317-2462740 GCF_000412655.1 Myotis brandtii
AATGTAATACTTTCAATAATATTTATTTAAAAAATAATAAAAATGAAAAGTAAATAAATAAGGCCACCCTGCCATGACTGAGAAAAGTAGCAGATCTCCCTAATACACAGAAACAAACATAGAGAAGCAAACAAAATGAGGTGACAAAAATCATGTCTCAAATGAAAGAACAGGAAAAAACTCCAAAAAAAGAACTAAACAAATAGCGACAAGCAATGTACCAGATACAGAGTTCAAAACACTGGTCATAAAGATGCTCAATGAACTTAGGAGAAGAATAGAAGAACTCAGTAAGGATTTTGACAAAAGGCAATAAACATAAAAATAATAATGAGAAACCTTAGAAAAGAACTAGTCAGAAATAAAGAATACAATAACTAAAATAAAGAATATATTAGAAAAAATAAACAGTAGATCAAATAAAGCAGAAGACTGAATCAATGATTTGGATGAAAAACACCCAATGGGTACAAGAAAAAAGGATTTTAAAAAATGATTATAGTTGAAGGGACTTCTGGGACAACATCCAGCATGACAACAGTCACATCATAGGGATACCAGAAGGAAAAGAGAGAGAGCCAGAAATTGAAAACCTATTTGAAAAAATAATGATGGAAAACTTCCATATCTTGAAGAAGGAAGTAGACATACAAGTCCAGGAAGCTCAGAGTCCCAAACAAGATGGACCCATAGAGACCCACATCAAGACAAATCATAATTAAAATGCCAAAGGTTAAAGAAAAAGAGAGAAATTAAAAGCAGCAAGAAAAAAGGAGCTGCCTAAAAGAGAGCTGCCATCAAACTTTCAAGTGATTTCTCATGAAAACTTTGAAGGCCGGCAAGACTGGCACAAAATATTCAAAGAGATGAAAGCAAGGACCTACAACTAAGATTATTCAAATACGCAGTACTATCATTTAGAATCAAAGGACAAATAAAGATTGATGTAGTTCCATTTGTTTATTTTTTCCTTTGTTTCCCTTGCCTGAGAGATATGTCAGGAAAAATATTGCTATGACAAATGTCTGAAATTTTACTGCCTTTGTTGTCTTAGGATTTTTTATGGTTTCATGACTTACATTTAAGTCTAATCCACTTTGTATTTATTCTTGTGTATGGTATAAGTTGGAGGTCTAGTTTCATTTTTTTACATGCATCTGTCCAGTTTTCCAACACCATTTATTGAAGAGACTGTCTTTACCCCATTTTATGTTCTTGCCTCCTTTGTCAAATATTAACTGACCCAAATCCTGTGGTTTTATTTCTGTGGTCTCTATTCTGTTCCATTGATCTACGTGCCTATTCTTGTGCTAATACCACGCTGTTTCGATAACTATGGCCTTGTAGTATAGTTTGATATTAGGTAGTGTGATACCTCCAATTTTGTTATTGTTTCTCAAGATTACTGAGGCAATTCAGGGTCATTTGTGGTTCCATATTAATTTTTGGAATATTCGTTCTATCTAGATCTGTGAGATATGCCATTGGTATTTTAATAGGAACTGTGTTGAATATGTAGATTGCTTTGGATAGTATGGACATTTTAATGATGTTAAGTTTTCCTATCCATGAACATATAAATGTTTCCATTTATTTGTATCTTCCTCAATTTCTTTCTTCAAAACCTTATAATTTTGAAAGTACAGGTCTTTTACCTCCTTGGTTAAATTTACTAAAAAGTTTTTGCACAGAAAATAAGCCATCAGCAAAATGAAAAGGGAAACCACTGAAGGAGAGAACGTATTTACCAATGATACATCTGACAAGGGGTTTATTTCCAAAATATATAAAGACTTACACAATTCAATACCAAAAAGACAAAATTAAAAAATAAGCAAAGGACCTGAATAGACACTTCTCCAAAGAGGACATATATATGGTCAATAGACATCTGAATCATCAGAGAAATGCAAAGTAAAACCACAATGAGATATCACCCTACTCCTGTCAGAATGGCTATCAGCAATAAATCAACAAACAACAAGTGCTGGTAAGAATGTGGAGAAAAAGGAAGCCTTATGCACTGTTGGCGAAAATACAGACTTGATGCAGCCATTGTAGAAAACAGTATGGAGTTTCCTCAAAAAATTAAAAATGGAGCCACCTTTTGACCCAGCAATCCCACTTTTAGGACTATACTTGAAGAAACCCAAAACACTGATTTGAAATAATATATGCACCCTATGTTCATTACAGTTATTATTTACAATAGCCAAGATCTGGATACAGCCCAAGTGCCCATCAGTAGATGAGTAGATAAAAAAGCTGCGGTCCATATATACAATGGAACAATACTCAGCCATAAAAAGTAGCATGGATGGACCTGGAGATTATTATGTTACATGAAATAAGCCAGTCAAAGAAAGACAAATACCACATATTCTCACTTATATGTGAAATCTAATGAACAAAATAAACTGATGAACTAAATAGAAACAGAGGCACAGATACATGGAACAGACTGACAGCTATCAGAGGGGAGGGGGGCTAGGGGCTGGCTGAAAGAAAGTGAGGAAATTAAGCAAAAATAATCCACATATCTATGTATAACACATAGACACAGACAATAGTGTGGTGATAACCCGAGGAAAAGGGAGGTGGGGTAGGTGGAGGTGGGCAAAGGGACGTAAAATGGAGATGGAAAGAGACTTTGTGTGGGGTGGTGGGCACATGATACAGTGTGCAGTTGATAGTTTATTGAGTTGTACACTTGAAACCTGTATGGTTTTATAAACCAATGTCACCCCCATAAATTCAATTTACAAAATATGAAGGAAATAATGAAAGATCATGTTTCAATGGTCTACAAGGTATACCAGTTAATAATGCATATTTTTTCAATAGCTGGAGTTACACATATGTTGATATATATGCGATTTGATATGTATGCTATTTTGTCGTATTGACAGCAAGCTTCAAAACTTCATATATCAAATTTGCTGAAGGTATTAACATCATAGATATTTTTACACTTAAAAAATGTCAAATTTCGTGCCAAAAAAAGAGCATTTGTGGGAAGTTTTAATTCATTATTTTGAAGAAAAAGTTATCGTATACTTCGGGAAGCTTATGGTGAACATGCTCCATCTCAAGATACTTGTGAATGCTGGTTTAAACGCTTTAAAAGTGATGGTTTCGATGTGAAAGACAAAGAACATCCAGGTCAACCAAAAAAGTTTGAAGACCAACAATTACAAGCATTATTGTTTGAAGATGGATGTCAAACTCAAAAACAACTTGCAGAAAGATTAAAAGTTGCTCAGCAAACAATTTCTGATCATTTACAAGCAATGGGAAAGACTTTAAAGGAAGGAAAATGGGTGCCACGTCAGCTGAACAAAAGACCAATGGAAAACCAGAACGTCATCAGTAAAATGTTGCTTCAATGGCACGAAAGAAAGTCTGTTTTGCATCGAATTGTGACTGGCAATGAAAAGTGGGTTTATTCTGAGAATCCCAAATGCACAAAATCATGGGCTGATCCAGGTCAACCATCAACATCGACTGCAAGGCCAAATCGCTTGGGAAAGAAGACAATGCTCTGCGTTTGGTGGGATCAGGAAGGTGTGGTGTATTATGACCTTCTAAAACCAGGTGAAACCATTAATACTGAGCACTACTGACAACAAATAATTTGAACCACCCTTTGATCATGAAATGACCAGAATGTGCCAGAAGACACAGCAAAATAATTTTGCTTCATGATGACGCACATTACACACTTCATAACCAGTTAAAGACACGTTAAAAGATCTTGCCTGGGAAGTATTAACCCACCCATTGTATTCACCAGACCTTGCTCCTTCAGATTACCACTTGTTCTGATTGATGGCATACAAACTTTCTGAGCAGCACTTCAAAACATACGAAGAAGTGGAAAACTGGGTCTCTGAATGGTTTGCCTCAAAACAAGAAAAGTTCTATTGGGACAGTATCTACAAATTACCTAAAAGATGAGGGAAATGTGTAGCTCGCGATGGACATTACTTTGAATAAAGCACTTTTGCTGTTTCTCTTGAAATTATCGTATTTTCTTTGATTACAAAATCCACCATTATTAACCGGTACACCTAGTATTAGAAAGAGCTGGAATGAAGAGCAGGATGTCCTGTTTGATCTCCAGCACATCAGAGGTGGAGAAAATTTTTGAGCTGCTTAGTTCTTCATGTGATATTCTAAATGTATGGTTCTCCTAGTATCATTTTAAACAATAAATAAATGTATAAACAAGACCAATAAAGATGCTCCCTGACAAGAATAAGCTAAAAGAGTTCCTCACCAACAAAACAGTATTATAAGAAATGTTAAAGAAAACTTCCTTAAAAAAAAGATTAAAAAAATATAGAATAACAAAATGGCAATAACTACATACCTATCAATACTTATTTTAAATATAAGTGGATTAAATGCTCCAATCAAAAGACAGGGTGGCTGAGCAGATAAGAAAAAAAAGACCCATACATATGCTGTCTACAAGAGACCCACATCAGACTGAAAGGCACACAGAACGAAAGTAAAGAGATGGAAAAAGATATTTCATACGAATGACAACAACAAAACTGGAATAGTAAAACTTATATCAGCCAAAATAGACTTTCAATAAAGGCTATAATAAGAGACAATAAGAATATTTCATTATGATAAAGTATCAATCCTACAAGAAGATACAACCTTATAAGCATTTATGCATACAATTTAGAAGCACCTAAATACAGAAAGGAAATATTGATGGACATAAAGGGAGAGATTAACAGTAATTGTAGCAGACTTTAACAAACATTAACATCAATGGATAGATCATACAGATGAAAAATCAACAAGGAAACAAATGGCCTTAAATGACACATTAGACCAAAAAGATTTAATTGTTACTTTTAGAGAATTATACCCCAAACAAGCAGAATATACATTCTTTTCAAGCACACATGGAACATTTTCGAGGATAGACCAAATGTTAGAACACAAAATAAGCCTAAATAACTAAGAAATCATATCAAGCATCTTCTCCAATCACAATGATATAAAACTAGATATCGATTACAAGGGAAAAAAATGAAAAACATACAAACACATAGAAGCTAAATAAAATGCCACTAAACAATAAATGGATTAAAAATGAGATAAGGGCCCTAACCGGTTTGGCTCAGTGGATAGAGCGTCGGCCTTGCGGACTGAAGGGTCCCAGGTTCGATTCCGGTCAAGAGCATATACCTTGGTTGCAGGCACATCCCCAGTAGGGGGTATGCAGGAGGCAGTTGATCGATGTTTCTCCCTCATCAATGTTTCTAACTCTCTATCCCTCTCCCTTCCTCTCTGTAAAAAAATCAATAAAATAAAAAAAATTTTAAAAAATGAGATAAGGGAAGAAATTAAAAGATATTGTGAGACAAATAAAACACACACACACCACAAAACCCACACACAACAGTCACAAAAAGTCCCCAAATCTATGAGACACAGCCAAAGCAGCTCTAAAAGGAAAATTCATAGCAATACAGGCTTGTTGCAAGAAACAAGAATAATCTCAAATAAACAATCTAACATTACAACGAAAAGAACTAAAATTAAAAAACAAAAAACAAAGTAAGCCCTAAGTTAGTAGAAGGAAAAACTAAAGATCACAGTGGAAATAGATAAAATAGAGTATAAAAAAAATACAAAAGATCAATGTAACCAAGGGCTGATTCTTTGAAAAGATAGTAAATAAAATGGATAAACCTTTAAACAGCTCATCAAGAAAAAAAAAAGACCCAAATAAATAAAATCAGAAATAAAAGTGACAACTGACACCACAGAAATACATAAGATTATCCATTATCATCAGAGTACATATTATGGAGACAGCAGTTATCAATGGAATCAACATTTGAAAGAGTCATATCTTAATCATTGGAGAAGTGAGCTTGCAGAGAACCATTACAAAAGTGGGAGAGACTTTGACCAAATGAACAATTCTATGTCAACAAACTAGACAACAGAGAAGAAATGGATAAGTTCCTTAAAACATACAATCTTCCATAACTAAGTAAATAAGAAACAAAGTCTGAACCAACTGATAACTACTAATAAAATCAAAACAATAATAAAAAATCTCCAAACAATTAAAAGTTCTGGACAAGAGAGCTTCACAGGTGAACTTTATTAAACATGCAAGAATTAACAACTTTCCTTCTAAAATACTGAAGAGAAAGGAAGGCTTCCAAATTCATTTTACAAGGCCAGCATTATCCTAATTCCAAAATCAGATAAAGAGGTTACAAAAAAAAAAAAAAGAAAGAAAGAAAGAAAGGAAAATTATAGGCCAATATCCCTGATGAACATAGATGCAAAAATCTTCAACAAAATATTGACAATTCCAATTAAAAAATACATCACAAAGACAATAAACTGTGATCAATACCCTCTCCCTTCCTCTCTGAAATCAATAAAAGAATATATATTTTAAAAAAAAGAAAAAAAGAAAAAAAAGACCCATACATATGCTGTCTACAAGAGACCCACATCAGATTTAAAGGCACACAGAACGAAAGTAAAGAGATGGAAAAATATATTTCATACGAATGACAACAACAAAACTGGAATAGTAAAACTTATATCAGCCAAAATAGACTTTCAATAAAGGCTATAATAAGAGACAATAAGAATATTTCATTATGATAAAGTATCAATCCTACAAGAAGATACAACCTTATAAGCATTTATGCATACAATTTAGAAGCACCTAAATACAGAAAGGAAATATTGATGGACATAAAGGGAGAGATTAACAGTAATTGTAGCAGACTTTAACAAACATTAACATCAATGGATAGATCATACAGATGAAAAATCAACAAGGAAACAAATGGCCTTAAATGACACATTAGACCAAAAAGATTTAATACTTTTAGAGAGAGAATTATACCCCAAACAAGCAGAATATACATTCTTTTCAAGCACACATGGAACATTTTCGAGGATAGACCAAATGTGAGAACACAAAATAAGCCTAAATAACTAAGAAATCATATCAAGCATCTTCTCCAATCACAATGATATAAAACTAGATATCGATTACAAGGGAAAAAAATGAAAAACATACAAACACATAGAAGCTAAATAAAATGCCACTAAACAATAAATGGATTAAAAATGAGATAAGGGCCCTAACCAAAAACACACACACACACACACACACACACACACACACACACACACATATATATATAGATGGACATTAAGTAAGAGACAAACAGCAAAACAGCCATGTTAGGGGATTTTAATGCCCCACTGACATCAAAGGATAGATCTTCCAGACAAAAAAATCAACAAGGCAACTGTGGCCTTAAATGACATATTGTATTAGATGGATTGAATTGGTATTTACAGAACATTTCATCCCAAAGAAGAACAATACACATTCTTTTCAAGTACACATGGAACAGTCTCAAGGATATAGCACATGTCATGGCACAAAATAAGTTTTAAGAAATTCATGAAAATTGAAATCCTATCAAGATTATCTCTGACCAATATAGTAGGAACCTAGAAAGCAACTTCAAGGAAAAAAAAAACACGCAAATTTCAAACACATAGAGACTAAATGATATGTTATTAAACAATGAATGGGTTAATAATGAAATCAAGAAAGAAATCAAGTTATCTGGAAACAAATAAAAATGAAAACATAACCCCAAATCTATAGGATACAGGGAAAGCAGTCCTGATAGGGGAAGTTCATAGCAATACAGGCCTATCTGAAGAAGCAAGAAAAATCTCAAATAAAAAAATCAATTCCTATGCCAAATATAACTAGAAAAATAACAAGAAAAAAAGCTCAGAGTAAGCAAAAGGAAGGAAATAAGAAAGATTAGAGTGGAAATAAATGACATAGAGACTAAAAAAAAAACAATACAAAATATCAATGAAACGAAGAGCTAATTCCTTGAAAAAAAAATACACAAGATTGATAAACCTTTAACTATACTCATCAAGAAAAAAAAGACAGAGGACCCAAATAAATAAAGCCAGAAATTAAAGAAGAGAACTAACAACTGACACCAAAGAAATACAAAGGATTGTAAGAAAATACTATGAACAACTACATACCAACAAATTGGACAATCTGGGTGAAAAGGACAAATTTCTAGAAACATACAATCTTCCAAAACTCAAGCAGGAGGAATTTGAAAATCTAAATAGACCAATTACAACTAATAAAATCAAAGCAGTAATCAAAAACTCCCAGCAAACAAATGTCCTGGACTGAAATAGCTTCACATGTGAATTTTATCAAACATTCAAAGAACTAACACCTATCCTCAAACTATTCTAAAAAACTACAGAGGAGGGAAAACTTCCAAGCTCATTTTACAAGACCATAAGTATCCTAATTCCAAAACCAGATAAAGACACTACAAAGAAGGAAAATTATAGGCCAATATCCCTGATGAACATAGATGCAAAAATCTTCAACAAAATACTGACAATTCCAATTAAAAAATACATCACAAAGACAATAAACTGTGATCAATAGCATGAGGTACTCAAGGTAATCTGAAACCAAGATTACCATATCCAGCAAGGCTATCATTCAAAATATATGGTGAAATAAAGAGCTTCCCAGATAAATAAAGGCTAAAGAAGTTTATCACCACCATGCCAGCATTGCAAGAAATGCTAAAGGGACTGCTGTAATGAGAAAAAGAAATAGAGAGAGAAACGTAGGCATATGGAATTAAAATGGCAATAAATAAGTACCTATCACTAATAACATTAAATGTAAATGGGTGTAATGCTCCACTCAAAAGACATAGGGTAGCTGAATGGATATAACTATACAACCCAACTATATGCTATCTACAAGACAATCACCTCAGAACAAAAAAATTACACAGGATGAGAGTGAAGGGATGGAAAAAATTTTCCATGAAAATGGAAATGAAAAAACAATAACAAAAAAACCTGGGGTAGCAATACTCATATCTAACAAAATAAACTTCAAAATGAAGGCCATCACAAGAGACAACAAAGGTTAGTACATAATACTAAAGGGAAAGATCCAACAAGAGGATATAACCCTGACATGGAACATTTTCGAGGATAGACCAAATGTTAGAACACAAAATAAGCCTAAATAACTAAGAAATCATATCAAGCATCTTCTCCAATCACAATGATATAAAACTAGATATCGATTACAAGGGAAAAAAATGAAAAACATACAAACACATAGAAGCTAAATAAAATGCCACTAAACAATAAATGGATTAAAAATGAGATAAGGGCCCTAACCGGTTTGGCTCAGTGGATAGAGCGTCGGCCTTGCGGACTGAAGGGTCCCAGGTTCGATTCCGGTCAAGAGCATATACCTTGGTTGCAGGCACATCCCCAGTAGGGGGTATGCAGGAGGCAGTTGATCGATGTTTCTCCCTCATCAATGTT
>NW_005356437.1:2463633-2488752 GCF_000412655.1 Myotis brandtii
AGCCACGCCCTGGGAACATGCTTCCCCAATAAGGCTGGACATGTTAATCAGGCAGGGGCGGAACTAGATATGTAAATCTAGGCCTTTAAAATAAACCTGCTGTGTGGCTCAGCCCGCTTTTGCCGCCTCTCCATCAGAGAGGATGGCGCCCACCTGGCCCCAGCTTAAAATCTATTTCTGCATCTTGGTCTTTCTTTAATTTCTTAATCCCCAGCTCCTCCGCTCAAGAACCTGTCGTTTTCCCATGCGGGTCGCGGGAAACAGAAACAGCCCACCACATCTTACTAGTAAAAGCTGCAAGAGAAAAGAAAAACTGTTACCTACAAAGTAGTTCCCATAAGTCGGACACTTGATTTATCATCAGAAACTCTACAGGCCAGAAGGGAATACAGGCTTGAAGTACTCAAGGTAATGGAAATTAAGGATCTGAGACCAAGATTACCATATCCAGCAAGGCTATCATTCAAAATATATGGTGAAATAAAGAGCTTCCCAGATAAATAAAGGCTAAAGAAGTTTATCACCACCATGCCAGCATTGCAAGAAATGCTAAAGGGACTGCTGTAATGAGAAAAAGAAATAGAGAGAGAAACGTAGGCATATGGAATTAAAATGGCAATAAATAAGTACCTATCACTAATAACATTAAATGTAAATGGGTGTAATGCTCCACTCAAAAGACATAGGGTAGCTGAATGGATATAACTATACAACCCAACTATATGCTATCTACAAGACAATCACCTCAGAACAAAAAAATTACACAGGATGAGAGTGAAGGGATGGAAAAAATTTTCCATGAAAATGGAAATGAAAAAACAATAACAAAAAAACCTGGGGTAGCAATACTCATATCTAACAAAATAAACTTCAAAATGAAGGCCATCACAAGAGACAACAAAGGTTAGTACATAATACTAAAGGGAAAGATCCAACAAGAGGATATAACCCTGGTAAACATATATGCACCCAATATAGGAGCACTTAAGTTTATAAAAAAAACTTCTGGAGAATGTTAAGGGAGAGATTGATAGTAATACAGTCATAGTAGGGAACTTTAACACCCCACTGACTTTACTGGATAGATATTCCTGACAAAAAATTAACAAGGAAACAGTGACTCTAAATCAGCCGTGGGCAAACTACTGCCCGCGGGCCAGATCCGGCCCGTTTGAAAAGAAAAAAACTAAAAAAAAAAAAAAAAGACCGTACCTTTTTATGTAATGATGTTTACTCTGAATTTATATTAGTTCACACAAACACTCCATCCATGCTTTTGTTCCGGCCCTCCGGTCCAGTTTAAGAACCCATTGTGGCCCTCGAGTCAAAAAGTTTGCCCACCCCTGTTCCAGGTCCTTCCTCTCTGTAAAAAAATCAATAAAATAAAAAAAATTTTAAAAAATGAGATAAGGGAAGAAATTAAAAGATATTGTGAGACAAATAAAACACACACACACACAAAACCCCACACACAACAGTCACAAAAAGTCCCCAAATCTATGAGACACAGCCAAAGCAGCTCTAAAAGGAAAATTCATAGCAATACAGGCTTGTTGCAAGAAACAAGAATAATCTCAAATAAACAATCTAACATTACAACGAAAAGAACTAAAATTTAAAAAAACAAAAAACAAAGTAAGCCCTAAGTTAGTAGAAGGAAAAACTAAAGATCACAGTGGAAATAGATAAAATAGAGTATAAAAAAAATACAAAAGATCAATGTAACCAAGGGCTGATTCTTTGAAAAGATAGTAAATAAAATGGATAAACCTTTAAACAGCTCATCAAGAAAAGATTAGAGCACAAATAAATGGCACAGAGCAAACAACAACAACAACAATAGAAAAGATCAATGAAACCAAGAGCTGGTTCTTTGAAAAGATAAACAAGATTGATAAACCATTAGCCAGACTCATCAAGAAACAAAGAGAGAGGACCCAAATAAATAAAATTAGATCTCAAACAGATACTCCAAAAATTTGTATGGAACCAAAAAAGACCCTGAATAGCTACAGCAATCTTGAGAAAGGAGAACAAAGTTAGAGGAATCAAAATACAAGATATACAATTATACTACAAAGCCACCATAATCAAAACAGCCTGGTACTGGCACAAGAACAGCTAATAGATCAATGCAACAGAACAGAAACCCCAGAAATCAACCCATTATGCTCAATTAATAATTGATAAAGGAGGCAAGAACGTACAATGGATTCAAGACAGTCTCTTAAATAAATGGTGTTGGGAAAATTGGACAGATACATAACCAAAAAAAGAAAGTAGACCACCAACTTACACCATACAAGAATAAACTCAAAATGGATAAAAGACTTAAATATAAGTCATGAAAACATAAAAATCCTAGAAAAACCATAGGCAGCAAAATCTCAGACATCTCTCACAGCAATATATTTACAGATACATCTCGTAGGGCAAAGGAAACTAAACAGAAAATAAACACAACCCGGGCATGTACCACAACCTGGAATTGAACCATGACCTGGTTTATAAGTTGCTGTGCAACTACTGAGTCATGCCGACCAGGCTGTACCACAGCTTTTTTTATTCACTCATCTACTGAAATGCACTTGGGCTGTTTCCAGGTCGTAGCGAATGTAAATTCTGCTGCTATGAACATAGGGGTGCATACATTCTTTCTGATTAGTGTTTTGGGTTTCGTAGGATATATTCCTAGAAGTGGGATCACTGGGTCAAATGGCAGCTCTATATTTAATTTTTTGTGGAAACTCCATATTGTTTTCCGTAATGGCTGCAGGAGTCTGCATTCTCACCAGCAGTGTGTTAGGGTTCCCTTTTCTCCACATCCTCGCCTGCACTTGCCTTTTGTTGATTTGTTGATGGTAGCCATTCTGACAGGTGTGAGGTGATACTTCATTGTCATTTTAATTTGCAGCTCTCTGATGATCAGTGACTTTGGGGATGTTTTCATATGTCTCTTGGCCATCTGTATGTGCACTTTCGAGAAGTATCTATTTAGCTCCTTTGTCCATTTTTTAATTGGATTGTTTGTCTTCCTTTTGTTAAGTTGTATGAATTCCTTATATATTTTGGATATTAACCCCTTATCAGATATATTATTGCCAAATATGTTCTTCCATACAGTGGGCTACCTTTTCATTTTGTTGATGGTTTCTTTTGCTGTGCAGCTTTTTCTTTTGATGTAGTCCTGGAGGCCCTTTAACTGACTTGGTTCATGCTTATCGCTATTCTGTACAAACATCTATTGTTAACACTTTGTGTTGCATTTATTTTTTGTTTTTAAATCATAATTGAGCTGCATGAATATGTCTTAAAAGGAAGACAAACTAAGTATATACTGAGGAAGTACTAAAAAGAAATTGATGAGATTGAGAAGTTTCCATAGAAAAATGTGATAGAATTTCAAGAGGCAGATAAAAAGGTAGGGGGAACAGGCAGAGATAGGAAGAAAAAAAGGAAGAGACAATTTAAGTATTGGCAGTGAAAAACATATTTTCTCAAGTTTTAAGTCTTATACACAACAAAATTCATGATCCTTTTAATTTCCACTATCTTCTTGGCTTGAATCTACTTCAATCATCAATCCCATCCACTTTTACTTTGTTAGAAACCCTACAAACTAGTTCAATCAACCCTTTGAACTTGGGTAAAGAGTGACAAAAAGGGTTGTTTGCAGTCATGATTCTAGAATAAATTTTCTTTTAGGCCAAAAGATCTTTTTATAGAAAATAAATATATTATATCAACATAAATTACAAATGTTCATTTCTCAAACTGCAAAAGTTCTGTTCAATTCTAAAATTAAACAGAAAATTTATCATAACAGGCTTCAGAAGATTCCAAAATGAAAAAACTTTGGCTTTTTTTCATTAGCATAAATTGGAGATGGAAAATAATCTTGAAGAGCCACATCTCATCATGGCAAACATTTGCTGCATTCAAAATAAACAGAGTTTTGAAAATTTTTGTTACATTTTAAAATCTTACTTTTCCACACTTTCATTTGGATTTGAACAAATTTACTCAGCTTAAGTTTCATATATTCTATCATCCAATTTTTTTCACATTATCTCACATAATTGGGGTTGTACCTAAATGTTATTTTAGGTACAACCCCAATTATAGCCATAAAAATTTTTAATCAAAGACTACTTGAAAGTTTTGATCAATTCCTCTTCGATTCTGGTCAAGGGCACATGCCCTGGTTGCGGGCTCAATCCCCAGTAGGGGTCATGCAGGAAGCAGCCAGTCAATGTCTCTCTTTCATCACTGATGTTTCTATCTCCCTCTCCCTCTCTGAAATCAATAGAAATATATTTTTTTAAAAAGAATGCTATAGAAATATAAACACTTTTTAAAATGTTTACTCTTCACAGTATAACAAAATATGAACAAATTCCTTCCTATATTATGAAACTCTTGGGTTAAGCAAAGAATGTTTCTTGCACAACCTGGTTTCAAAATTAAATATGTATCTTAAAATACAAAAAAATGAAAGGTGACCCCTTGATTTGTGACCCCTAAGAGTGAAAAAACAAACAAAAAACTGGCAGCTTCAGCATTCAGAGTATTCAAAGAATCAGAATCAGATACAGAAGCAGGAAGGGACCTTTGAGCAGTCCAGCTCCCTCATTTTACAGCCAAAGATGCAAAAACTTAGAAAGGTCAAGTCATTGTATATTAAGTGTCTCTAATTTTCTGCCTGTGTTCTTTTCACAACACTTTCACACTTCCCTGTTTAAATAAAAAAATATAGATTTACATTTTATTATGTATGTAATTATCTTACTTACTTCATTAACCAAGAATCTGCACTAGCAACTATAGTCTAGATTTCTTCTACCCATAGAGAAACTTTCAAAATATTTCAGAAATTTCCAGATATTTCATAGAAATAGTCTACAGGATTTTCTAATCCATTTCTTTAGAACTGTGGTTTCTTAACTATTTTTAGTCATGTCTTATTTGACAATCTCATCAAAGCCATGGACCCAAACCTTGGAGGAATGTATACAGGGGTTTCAGAGATTTCAAGGTTTTCAGGTGGAGAGTCTTTACACTAGACCAGTGGTTGGCAAACCGCGGCTCTCGAGCCACATGTGGCTCTTTGGCCCCTTGAGTGTGGCTCTTCCACAAAATACCACATGCGGGCGCGCATGTACAGTGCAATTGAAACTTCGTGGCCTATTCGCAGAAGTCGGTTTTCGGCCTGGGCGAGTCTGTTTTGAAGAAGTGGCGTTAGAAGTGGGGGGTGTTGTTGGTCCGGGCGCGCACGATTCATGCAGGAGTTGAGTGAGCCAGTCAGTCAGCAGTCTCACTGTGCAGTGGTTAGTGGTTGTACTGTTGATATTTGGCTCTGTTTACTAATGAGTTTGCCAACCACTGCACTAGACTATCAAACTTGGCCTGGCATTAAACCAAATTGCCACATATAATTAGACCATGCTAATCTACCATTAAGTATGTTTTCCCAGAACCACACTTTGACATTGACTGCTTTTCTTGAATTGAGGGCCAATAAAAAATAGCATGTGTTCTGCTAGTAGAAAACAATCAACAGTGGTCATTGAATAGTTCATGTGTAAAGATTCACAATATATTTCTGAATTAAAGGAAAACAAGTTTTTCCCTTGACACTCTGGAATGTTTTATTTCAATGAATTAAAACTACATAATTCATTATGTTTTCCTTTTCTGTTTTGTGTCAAATGCAGCCTAGATTTTTACAACATCATTTTACACATTGCCCTTCCCATCCTTGTTGGCTTTTATTCTTTTACTAATGTGTTATGAATGTGTGTTTAATTTTTTTTTTTTTTTGCTTTTTGGAAACATTTATTGTGTTCAAAATAAATAATTTTAGAATAGTGACTATGACTAATGTTTAAGAATAGTTTTTCCCAAAATTCTCATTTAAATTTTTAACTGTTCTACAATGACTTTCTTTTAAAATTTTTAAAATGTAGGTATTATTTACATACACTAAAATCCTAAAATCTTAAATGTTATTAGTTCCATCTGTTTTTAGTTTTAAAATTATAATCTGCTTTAAATTCTTTTTGAAAGCAAGAAGAGTATAAATAAATAAATAATTAGTGGATTCATTCATGAGTTGATCTGTGACAGAATGGCAGGAGGAAACTGGAAATGGGTTGGATTAGAAGTAAGGAGATAAGGCATTATAATAACCTTACAGATGAGTGAACAGTATTAGTCCCAAAAAAGAGGGGTTATAATAAAACTCATATACTATCAAGACTATAAATAACCAGTATAAAATATTAAAGAAAATAAAAATGGCTAAGGATCCCAGTTTATACATTTATTTATCTATAGTGGGTATTCAATAAACATTTATTTATTAATTCAACAAACATTATTATGAGCTTATTTTGAATCAGGTATAAACAAAATCAGATTTCTTGTCTCTTCAAAGCCACAGTTATAGCAGAAATTTAGTCAAGAAATCAGAAGTTACCCAAATCCTTAAACTTCTAATGGTTAATTAACAGAATACTACTGTTTCTCAAGTTGATAAAAATTAGTTTACAACTAAATGATTTATACCATTACTGTAGTGATTAATAAAAACATCTACTTTATAGGCTAGCTGGTTATTTATCTGGTTTCTTGATATAATTAAAATTTGGAAAGTAATGAGTTATATAATGAGATTCACTAAATTTCAAATCAGCTGTATGTTATCATACCCCCTAAAAATTCTATACAAGAAACAAATTGATTCAGACTTAACTTCAAAAATATACTAATCTCACATTAAATTAACAGTTTGGTCTGAGTCTATCAAATACAAAAACACCACCTATTAATATATTCAATTCCCTGGATTTATTTAACTCTGTTTGTAAGTAGCTACACTATAGTTTTCAAATCTTAACCTAAAATTTTTTCAAGGTATCTAATTTCACTTTGGTCCCTTAATTAAATATCTCAAAAAACAAAAACAGCATTCAATAATCTTCCCTGTTGAAACAAACAGCCCTTCTACTATTGCTCTTCCTCAGTAGAGACAATTTATAACAAAATTCCGACTTATTTATATGATTCATTTATTACAAACACATGAGTATCTACTAAGGTTCAAGCATCATGTAAGAGTTAGCTTGTAATAACAAAAAGCTTAATTTAACAAATAGTAATCTACCCATTTTTAAGCACCAATAACACATACACACACACAATACTGCAAATGAACATTTAAGTAAATAAGCAGTTGAATAACAATATTAATATGTGGAAGAATAATCTAATGTAGAATTTTAATTCTTTGAGAAAATGCCATATTCAAAATGAAAGTGGAAGTAAACAAGGTCAGGGTATATAACTGCTAATATTTAATATTTAATGACTAAAAAATAGATTATCGATTTGAAAGTAGATTACTAAAAAAACTGTAAAAGATTTTCTTTTGAGAATACAAGCTTATTAAATACCTACTCCTTTTTTCATTACTGTTTATTCAGTTTCCTGCTTCTATATGAGCACACATATACTACTTCTTCTATACCAATGCCATACAAAGATATTCAGTCATTTAAAGTTTTAAGTTTATTGATTATAAGTAATATTCATGTTTTTTCACTTGATTATAAATTTTTCAGTCAAAACAATAAAAATAGATTACAATTCAAGAGGGATTTATCAACAAACAACAAAAGTTGCTGAGCATGAAAATGTAGCTCAAATTAAAAAGGTGCAAAATCAGCATAAAATATATTACTGCAACATAGTATTTTTAATTTTTTTCACACATTTTTAAATTAGCTAAGTAGTTTATAAAGGAAAATAAATTGCTCTTAAATTCCCTAAATTTACTTAATTCATATCAAAAGGAAGAGTTTCAGTCCAAATGGAACCAAACTAGAAAATAACAACAGTAAACAGAACTGTATCTAGCCTTTTCTGAAAAATGGTAATTTAAAATAAGAAAAACGTGTATGTCCAGTAGTTGTGATATCTTCAGTCCTGAGAAAATAACATCTACATTCAACTATCCCCATCACACATATTTTCTTCTTCCAATTTCTTTGGGCTTTAAAAAATGAATAGACTTTAAATATAAATATATAGAGAAACCACTCATAGGAGCTTTTACATGAAGACAAATTTGAATCATATTCCAAAATATAGTTAATGTCATATTAAGAGGGAAAGGGGAGGAGTGGGGGAATGAAATAAAATTCGTTTGAAAAGATACAATTTAATGTGTGCACAAGATTAATACTGCACAAAACAAACATTTTTAAATTTATTCTTTAGTGAAAGTGGTAATTTAAAAATAGAACTAGTGCCCTAAAATATTAATTCAATTTTATAGAAAAGAGCAAAGAATGTTAGAAAATTGTTTATCAAAAACTGAAGACATCTGGGATTGGAGCCATTCACAATCATACCAATTAAATTAAATCTTGAGGAACAATTATGGAAAACAGAAGCCAAGAGTGGCAAAACTACTGTTGGTCTCTCAATCAAATCCTTTATACACCCGAAGATTAAATTGCTGTCTTTCAGTCATTATAGTTTTAAAAAATGCTTTATTAAGATATCACTAGCAATTTCAATTAAAATACTCATATATATTTTATTTCTAAAAAAAAAAAGTCATATCCTAAACACAAAAGCAAACAAGAGAAACAAGCTTAATACTGATTTTCTCTCTCTTTCAATTATCACTACCAGAAGAATAAAAGGGAAGAAAAGAAAGAAAACCCGAGAGGCGGTCATCCTAGAAGGCATTTCCGCATAAAAAGAGTTAACGACCAGACGACGCAGCTTAACAGTGACAAGCCTCCCAGGTATATCCTCAGCAGACACGTTTCCAGATTAAAGAACCGCAAACAAACTGGGCTGAAACCTCTCTTTGTCCAAGCCCAGCCTCTTCCTCCTGTGATGTCATATTACAAATCTAGCAAGCCTTTATTTTTCACTTCAGAGAAAGTCCATCACACAATACAGCTGGCAACAGAGAAAAAGACCTCGTTCAGCAAGAGCGAACACGCTTAGGAATTTATTTCGGAGCATTTAAAAGACTCTTCTGTTTACCACCACTTGGGATCCACTACCGGAATAACAAAAAGGAAAACTTCATTTTAAAAAAGCAAGAAGTAAATGAGACCAAATTGTGAATGTTTAAGTCTCTGAAAGTCTGCATTGAAAAGCAAAATAAAATTGCTAACTTTAGCTTAAACATTCTGGAGCACAAAGAAACCTGAATTTTGGAATATCATCCAGACTACTAAAATACAAGTTTGCCGGACAAGTCGACTTATTTCATCTTAGAACACGGCGTTTCTTTACCATCTACAATCCAATGGATTGGCTTCACTGACTGCATTTTTTAAAGGTTGCTCATCGGTTAACAAGCCCTGGATTCAAAGATTTTTTGGACACTAGAAAATGAGACTATTTTCCTGTTGAGGAACCAAGTGCAAGCTTTACAGCAACAAATTTCATGTTTCTTTTGGAGATTCTGGAGAGAAAGGAAATATTTGTAAGACCACCCAAAGATCCGAAGAATTTGCAAATACACTGGGTTTTTTTTAAGTGGTCAAAATCTGAATACCAAAGGAGCCTGCTGCCCAAAGGACTTCAACACAGTAAGCTGACCGTGCCTTTAGAATGGTAAGCAATAACAGCTCCCAATGCTCCTATGATGACTCCTTTAAGTACACTTTGTATGGGTGCATGTTTAGTATGGTGTTTGTGCTTGGGTTAATATCCAACTGTGTTGCCATATACATTTTCATTTGTACCCTCAAAGTGCGAAATGAAACTACAACTTACATGATTAACTTGGCAATGTCAGACTTGCTTTTCGTTTTTACTCTACCCTTCAGGATTTTTTACTTTGCAACACGGAATTGGCCATTTGGAGATTTACTTTGTAAAATTTCAGTGATGCTGTTTTATACCAACATGTATGGAAGCATTCTGTTCTTAACCTGCATTAGTGTAGATCGATTTCTGGCAATTGTCTACCCATTTAAGTCAAAGACCCTAAGAACCAAACGAAATGCAAAAATCGTTTGCATTGCTGTGTGGTTAACTGTGATGGGAGGAAGTGCACCAGCAGTTTTTTTTCAGTCTACCCACTCTCGGGGTAACAATACCTCAGAAGCCTGCTTTGAAAATTTTCCTGATGACACATGGAAAACTTATCTCTCACGGATTGTAATTTTCATTGAAATAGTTGGATTCTTTATTCCTCTAATTTTAAATGTAACTTGTTCTAGTATGGTGCTAAGAACTTTAAATAAACCTATTACCCTAAGTAGAAGTAAAATAAACAAAACTAAAGTTTTAAGAATGATTTTTGTACATTTGGTCATATTTTGTTTCTGTTTTGTGCCTTATAATATTAACCTTATTTTATATTCTCTTATGAGAACACAGATATTTGTTAACTGCTCAGCAGTGACAGCAGTAAGGACCATGTACCCAATCACTCTCTGCATTGCTGTTTCAAACTGCTGCTTTGACCCAATAGTTTACTACTTCACGTCAGACACAATTCAGAATTCTATAAAAATGAAAAACTGGTCTACTAGGAGAAATGACTCAAGATGCTCTGAAGTTCAAGGCACAGAAAACTTTATTCATCATAACCTAGAAACCTTAAAAACTAAGATATTTGACAGTGAATCTACAATATAAGCTGCCTGGAATAAAACCACTGGAACTTCACTGGGACAGAACCTCCAAGTTCCTTCAACTGTGAAAAGTTTTCTTGAACCTCAAAAAGAAAATGAGCATGTGGACATTTTAAAGTTTTTAGTATTAAAAAAAGTTGTATTCAATGTGTTAAGCATTCAAATGTATTCTATTCTTGTATACACTCCAATTTATTTTTCTTAGCCATTTTTGATTTGTACCTTCCTCTTCATTAAAAAAATCCCTTAAAAAGTTGTTCAAAGTCTAAAAGTGATTATGATTTAAATCATGTGGTGAGCATCTGTACTGTCTTTGAAGTTTTTAGTAATTTTATACTAAGTGATTTACAAATATTAAATGTTTTGTTTAAGTGATATTTTATTCAACATATATCTAATTTGTTTCATCTAAATTGAAACTACTAATCATGTTTCTTATACTATAATAACATAAATGAGAACAGAGGGTAATTTAAAATAATAAGTGTTTTTGGAGTATTTTTCCAAAAAGTAGCTAAAAATGACTTCCGTAGAATAATAGATACTATTTGAGGATCTTGAGCAGTTACACTTAAAGATAACATTAAGGATTTTGTATTTGCATGCAATTCATAAAAAGCAGATGCTATCTAACTATGAAGTACAGCATGCTTTAAAATTACTATTTGATCCATTTTCTTGCTTTACTGGCACCCAATTTCAAATGTTATGTGATGTTAAAATTGAGGAGAAAACTAATTAAATGTTATTTTGCTAAATAAATGTTTAAAAAATAAAATTCTACTGAAGGTACATTTTCAAGGTATATTTATGTCATACTAAATAACTTGTATTTTAAGTATTTTAGGTTAATGAAGCACCATAAATAGTAAGATAGTAAAATACAATATTTGGCACTTAAAAAGTAATCAATTTGTGTGTTATTTCCCTTCCATCTTTTGATCAAAGCCAAATAAAGAATAGCTAAAAATATTATTTCAAGTTGCTAAAATGTTACTGTATGTCAAAATAATTCATGAAGTAAGGACATAGTTCCTTATATAAAAAGAAGTAAAACTAAAGAGCCAAATAACTAAATATAACTACATTTTCATTTCAGTAAATATAAAAAAGGTACTGCTTTGAGCTATAATTTAGATATGATACACCAACTACACTGAAACTGTTTCTTTTCCCAACATATCTTTATTTTCAAATCCAAGCAGTTCTCCAAAGTTAACTAAAATATATATATTTTTTTATTTGAAAATAAGGCACATAATTAATTTCAATTCAACATTCAACCTATCTGATTTTTACATCAAGCAGTTCTCCAAAGTTAACTAAAATATATATATATTTTTATTTGAAAGTAAGGCACATAATTTCAATTCAACATTCAACCTATCTGATTTTTACATCTTCCTCTTTCAAGAATACAACCTTGGACAAATACTCTGAAGATTTTAACTTGATTTTTTGCTCTTCTCTGGGTTTGTGATGCAATGATTTCAGAGGAATAATAGTCATTTTCTAGAGAAGTAAACTCATTTTTCAATGAAATAACGGGGAAGGAAGGGATTTTCTTTAGGGAACCATGGTTTCCTTTAGATCAGGGTGGGGAATATCAGCAAGACAAAGCCCAAGAAATCATTTGGTCTGGCCCTGCCAAGGCCATTAGGGGTGAGTTAATTAAATATTTGACCAAAAATAGCAGGCTAATTTTTAAATTGGTAATTTTGTATGGCCCCAAAATGATGTTATAGATATCCAAATGGCCTTTGGCAGAAAAGTGGTTCCTCACCCTTGCTTTAGAAGGAGAACAAATTATTAAACAAACAAACAAAACGGCTACGGAAGAAATTAAGCATGGTCCTTTATAGCCCAAAAGAAAGGATATATGCTGTAAACATGTTTTCTTTAATTGACTCCAAAGTACCTTTATTTGATATCATGCTTTGGAAAACAAACACATTTAGCACTAACTATAGAGAGTGGGGCAAAAGTAAGTTTAGAGTTGTGAGTGCACGAAACAGAGTTTATTCTTATATTATTAGTAGTAATTATTGGATTATTTTTTATACATACAACTGTAAACCTATTTTTACCCCACTCTGTATATTTTTGAGTTGAAAAGCAACTAATAACTTACTGATGTGGAAGAAAGAGGTGGTAGTTTGTTAACAGATTTCTCAGAACTTTCCTTAGATTAAAGATCTGTGAGCAAGATAGCAAGATCTTAAAGCATAGCTATTACTTTAAAATGCAAGCCAATTAGCCGTGGCCAGGTGACTCAGTTGGTTGGAGCATCATTCCATACACCAAAAGATTGCAAGTTCAATTCCTGACTAGGCTTGCAAGTTCGATTCTTGGTCAAGGTGCATACAGGAGACAGTCAATAGATGTTTCTTTCCCCTTTTTCCTCCCTCTCTAAAAATCAATCAAAATGTGTCCTCAGGTGATGATTAAAAGAAAACAACAAAAAACACAAGCAAAATAGTTATCAGATGTTATTACTGCACTCAGTGGTGAAATTTTTATTGCCCTCTTGTCAACAGAAAGACGAATCAAAAGTTTTGTAAGATTCTTCACAAAGAAATACGTAACATAACAAGTATTATGTTTCACATTGAGAACTTCAAATTCTGGGCAAACCTTACCTACAGGGATGGAAGGAGTATTACAGTTATTTTCCTTTGTTAGAGTTGCACTTGAAGGTAAATTATATATTCCTTTCTGTTTCTCCTTTACCCAGAAAACTTATATTAATAAAACTGAGAATTTACTTTTTGTTTCCTTAAAGTGACAGTACCAAGCCCTCCTTCCCCCCCAAAAATGGTGCCCACTGTTCTCAACATTTTTATAAAAGATTATTTAACTAATCTTCCTCTCCACATTAACTCCCTTCAAAGGAATAGAAGTAAGATGAGGACATTTCTGAGTTGTGGAAAACAGCTTTCCAGACCCCTAATGATTAGTTCTGAACATAGAAATTACCTTTTCTGAGAAAATACAAGTAACTAGTTTACCAAAAGAATGTATGAAAATATATGCATTGTACATAATTTATCCAACAGAAAATTTAAAGAAACTGAAGATACTATTTTATCAAGGAGTTTTGACTTTATATTCTACATTCAAAATACTAAAAGCAAATTTGAGGTATAAATCCCAATTATAGATATTGGTATTTAAAAAAATTAGTCATTCAGTTGAGGAATAGAAAATACAAAATGGAACATTAGCAAACTTGATCTCCCCAACCGAGAAACATTTAATTTATGAATGGTATGACGCTAAGAAGAGACAGGAGCAATAGTTTTTTGGTCCTGCAATTCTGGACCTCTGATGAACCAGGTGACCTGATCTTTTGTCAATATATTATGTTACTATTGCCTAGCAGAATCTTTACTACATCCCAACATCCAAACTACTTTAGTGCCTACATGCCAATCTAACCATTTGTCACAAAAGAAGAAAGATGTGACCTAGTGTGGTTGTTTATTCAGTTGTGAATTTTTATAAAGAAAATTTTATAAACAGTGCTTATTAGTACATGAAGGTAGTCCCAAGGTAAATTGTTTTTTAAAAAGCTCTTTTCATCAGCTGGCCTGAGAACAAGTTTATCTATTTATAATATGAATTCTAAGAAATAAGTTCCAAGTTAAAAAGGACTAATGGACAGACCTAATGACACAGAACATATTTAAATCAACCCAAATATTTAATAACCAACAATATTTAATTAGCAAAATTTTCCAGAGATCAATATATACATAATCCTAAAACCACTAATTCTCAAATTTCTACTTTATCTTTCCTCAGCTTTTTTACCTGATGTCTGCTATGCATTTTTGACAATTTTATAAAAGTACAAAGAATATCATTTAAATAGGGCAATAGATCAGAATAATAAGAGAATACAAAATTAATTCCAGGCAAACTTCTCTACGAAGCCTTCCCCTTTCTTCCCTCTCTCAAAAATATTTACTTCAATAACTGCTTAACAGGGTACAAAAGTATTTCTTTCATCACTTTGTGCAATGGCAGTGGCAAAAACAGAATCCAAAAGACAGGACCCCAGAAGTAGAGACAACTAATGAGTTTAATAATTAGTTTTCAAACTCAAAACCTGCTTTACTTTAGAAATTCACTCAAGTAGTTTTTGAAAATAATTAAAGGTTAAGTAAATATTATGAATAAAAGACAAATATGTATAATATACTTACAGCCAAGTTACAGTTAATACCTATAGGGTGAATGTGCAGAGTTCTATTATCTTCCTATCCAAATGACTTCTGGTAAATTCACCATTTAGAACTGAAAGAGCCTAGAAGTCGCCTGAAACAACTACCTCACCTTACTTAGGCTGAGGAAACGGAAGAACTAAAAGGGTAAGTAACTTGCACAGGGTCACATAACAAGTTAAAGTAAAGCCAGGATAAGAACTTGGGTTTTTTGTGGTTTTAGTTTTATTATTTTTTGACATGTCTATTTCTTTAAGGTGGCAAGGGAAGTACCACATGCAAAGGCCCTGTGACAGAGAACTTGGTGTACTGAAAGGATTAAAACAGAGCCAAAGTAGCTGGAGATGTAAGATTGAGATCATACATGTACTTATAGGCCATGATAAAGCCATGTTAAGATCTGAGTTGTTGTAGAAAGTCCTGAAGGCTTTCAAGTAAAAGCAGAGAAATGATCAGGTTTAAAATTCTAAAATGATCCCTCTGATTACAGGGAAGAGATGCATTTGTCTTCAGCAAAAAGTAAAAAAGGCCCTAACCGGTTTGGCTCAGTGGATAGAGCGTCGGCCCGCAGACTGAGGGGTCCCAGGTTCAATTCCGGTCAAGGGCATGTACCTTGGTTGCGGGCACATCCCCAGTACGGGGTGTGCAGGAGGCAGCTGATCAATGTTTCTCTCTCAGCGATGTTTCTAACTCTCTATCCCTCTCCCTTCCTCTCTGTAAAAAAACCAATAAAATATATTGTAAAAAAGAACCACAATAAGAGTTATATTTATGCAATTTAAATTAAAAGAGCTGTTCTTATCCTTTATTTTGATTACATCCTTTCTTATTAAGATAGCGTGTCTTTTTTTGAAATGATGGTAATGATAGATGGAAAGGATTTTTTAAAAATTATTTTTTTACTGATTTTTAGAGAGGAAGGAAGAGAGAGAGAGAAACACACATTGACGTGAGAGTGAAAATCAGTTGGCTGCCTCCTGCACCGCCCCTTCCTGGGATTGAGCCTGCAACCCAGGCATGTGCCCTGACTGGGAATTGAACCAGCAATTTTTTGGTAAAAGGGAGATGCCCATCCAAATTGAATGAACTACATTGGCCAGGGCTGGGAAGGATATTTTAATGTCATTACTTAGCACAATTAAGCCAGTAGCCCTTGTGGAGAAACTAGTTCCTTCATATATTGATGGTGGGAATACAAAATGATATAATCCTTATGACTGGAAATTTGGCAATATCTAACACACACACACACACACACACACACACACACACACACACACACACACTCACTATTTAACCTAGCATTCTCATTTTTTGGTATTTACCCTGAAGACACACTTTTAATAATATAAAAATACATATGTACAAGGTGCAGCATTATTTGAAATGGTAAAAATTGGAAACTACCCAGATGTCTTGTCTAAGGATAGAATAAATTGTAGTGCATATGCACATTGTACTGCTATCCTATATAATAAAGAGCCAATATGCTAATTAGACCGGACAGCCAAACAACCTTCGGACATCCTTCCAGATGACCTTCTGGATGAAGTCGGAGGGCTGTGAGGGCCAGCCAAGGCAGCCGGGGCTGCAAGGACTGAGCCCCTTGCATGAATTTCATGCATCAGGCCTCTAGTGTAGCTATAATAAAGAATGAGAAAGCTCTCCAAGAATTGATACGCAGAAAGTATGGTTAAATGAAAAAACAAAGCATAAAAGAACACATGTAGTATGCTAACTTTGTGTAAGAAAAAGACAAAACAAGAAAACATACATATATCTACTCATTTTACTAACAGAAACATAAAATCAATAAACCAAAAAATAAGGTTATAGGGGCGGGAAATGGTGTAGAAGAGATACTGAAAGAAATAACTCTCAACCGAGTGTAAAACTTTGGAAATCATGCTAATGTTGTACATCAGGAATCAGAAAACATTTTCTTTAAGGATCAGATAGTAAATATTTTAGGCCTATAGGATATACCATCCTATTGCAATTTCTCAATTCTGCATTGTAGTACAAAAGCAGCCATGAATAATACATAAACAATGAATGTGGCTGTGTTCCAATAAAACTACTTATAAAAACAGATGGCTGGCTGTGGTCTGTGTGTGCTACCTCCTGTCTTACATAGTCAAAAACTAAAGCCAACAATGGTAAGAAATAAAAGTAAATAAAAAATAAAACCCTACATATGCATCTTTATTAGTGCCTGGCACATAATAAGTTTTGATAATTACCTGCTGAATGAATAAACCTTAAAGTTCTATTAAAAGACTAGAGACCCAGTGCACAAATTTATGTACCAATGGGGTCCCTCGGCCTGGCCTGTAGGATCAGGCTGAAAACTGCTCTCTGACACCCCCGGAGGGGTCCCGGATTGTGAGAGGGTGAAGGCCAGGCCAAGGGACCCCACCAGTGCACTATCGGGGCCGGCGAGGGACGCGGAAGGTTGGCCAGCTGGGGAGGGACCGCGGGAGGACTCCAGGGCATGTCCAGCCCATCTCGCTCAGTCCTGATCGGCCGGACCCCCACAGCAAGCTAACCTACCAGTCGGAGTGTCTACCCTCTGGTGGTCAGTGCACGTCACAGTGAGCAGTTGAATGGCCTTAACATATCATTAGCATATTACGCTTTGATTGGTTGAACAAACGACCGGATGACCAGACACTTAGCATATTAGGCTTTAATTATATAGGATGGACATGAGTTCTAGTCAGGGCTTTGCTACAAAGTAATATAGCTTTAGTTAAGTCATTTAACCTTTTTATGTTGACCTCTGCATCTTTAACTATGAGTTTTGAACTAGATATTATGTAAGGTCCATGTCATGCCTTATATCCTAGTTTCTCATTCTTGTCAGTTATAATTTTCATCATTCCTTTCTTTTAGTAACCATTTTTTCACCACTGTTGCCATGTTATATTGGGACTACTGCAATCATTCCTTAACTCGGCCTGCTTCCTACTTTCTTCCCTTCAACCCATGCAAGACAGCTCAACTAGATTCACTATTTAAATCACCTTGTACTGATTAATGTCCAGTTTTAAAAGCTGTCAGATTATCCATAACCTGAAGGGAAAAGTCCAGTTTCAAAGTTCAAATTTCACCAAAATCTTACCCCAACCTACCCAATATTTTGTTTTCTCTTATCTCCCAAACAAGAAACCTCTACTCCAGGATGGTCTGTTACTTGTCCTGTGGCCACAACTCTCACTTTCTTGACTCTAGCCAGTGGTTCTCAACCTTCTGGCCCTTTAAATACAGTTCCTCATGTTGTGACCCAACCATAAAATTATTTTCGTTGCTACTTCATAACTGTAATGTTGCTACTGTTATGAATTGTAATGTAAATATCTGATATGTAGGATGGTCTTAGGTGACCCCTGTGAAAGGGTTGTTCGACCGCCAAAGGGGTCGCGACCCACAGGTTGAAAACCGCTGCTCTAGACATTTAGGTACATAATATACTACTCACACTACTCACCCCTCTCCCTATCCCAGTCAACAAAGCTCACTTTGCTCCTCTTCCCTTTTCATCCTACAAGACCCAGTTCAACTCCTAAACAAAAACTTCGATAACACTGTCTGTGTTACTTATTTTGCAGTTCTTTAATGCCTTTGTTAGTTTTTTGTTTATTTGTTTTGTTTGTTTTATTTTTTTGCCCGGGCTATGTTTTATCTTCCTTACTAGATACCTGAAGCTCCTTGAAGAAAGGGATTATGTTTTGTATTTATTTGTGTTCTCTACAGCACCTAACATACCTATAGGATTGAAATAGAGAGCATAAAGATTGGAAGGAAGGAGCTTAGAGTTAAAAGCAAATTATATATTACTTTCCTGCCAGAAAAAGATTAATTTTAAATAACTAATATCTATTTACTTATAGAGTATCTACTCTGGGTCTTTATCAATGTAGTTTAATAAATGTCCTATACCTACACACAAAGTTTGCCTTTTGTATTACCAAACCTATGGTTCTTTTAATTATTCCAAAGCCCAAGGTTAAAAGGCAAATTTTCTTTTACCAATATTACTCTCGTACAAGAATTCAATTACTATAGTCATCACCATAACTTATTACTTGATTTATTAATTTTAAACTATACCTGTTGAATCCCCACCATTTAGACGAGGTGATACGTTGTTAAAAGAAACCACTTTGTTCTTGAAGACCTTTATGGAATTGACTTCTCTTTTGGAACAATTATTTTCTAGGCCTGGTGAATCCTAGGATTTTTCCCATTTTTTTCTCTTTGTACTCCTTTGACAGTTTCACTCTTTTTTTTTTTTTTAGATTCTGTGATATCTCCTCTCTTGGGTTTCTTTTTTATATTGCTAAAGCATATCCTCTAGTTATTCTATTTCAAAAAGGGCAGTCAAGAGATAAACTTTCTTGGTCCTTGCATGCCGGAAAATTGTTTCATTTTACCTTCATGTTGACAGTGTGGGTCAGATAAATAAGTCTAGATAAAAACTGATGCTGATCTGGATCTTATTTCCCTGCAAATAACTTTCTTGTTCTCTCTAAAAGATGTTAATTTTCTCATTACCTTTGAAATTTTAAAAATATATATGTATATTTTATTGATTTTTTACAGAGAGGAAGGGAGAGGGATAGAGAGTTAGAAACATTGATGAGAGAGAAACATCAATCAGCTGCCTCCTGCACACCTCCTACTGGGGATGTGCCTGCAACCAAGGTACATGCTCTTGACCGGAATCAAACCTGGGACCTTTCAGTCCGCAGGCTGACGCTTTATCCACTGAGCCAAACCGGTTAGGGCACCTTTGAAATTTTGAATTCTCACCAAGATGTATCCATTCATTCATCTTGCTTGGTATTATGGTCCTCTCCATCTGGTCTTCTGGCTTTCAATAGTTTTGAAATTTTTTCTCCTGATATGTTTTTTAATCATTATTTTCTCTCCTCCATTTTTTCTGGTCCTTCTTTTGAGGATGAATAGATATTGAAATGAGGTGTCCCAAAATACCAAAATAAGGGCAATAAACTTAGCAGTGCAATAGTCTGTGGCATTTCCTTCTTAAGCAGAATTACCTTTTTTTTCTCCCTTTTTCTTCAAGTCTGTGATAGAAATCTGGATTTCCTTAATTTCTATTCTGCTTCTTTTGCAGGCACAGCACAAAGCCATAGCCCTGTGTGCACATACGCAAAAGTTGGATTGGAGCCAGGCATATATTTGTATAGTTTGTACACTGCACAAGAACATAAGGCTTCAGCCTAAACTCCGTATACCAAGCCTAGGGCACATGTGTCCAGAGGGGCATCTTTTTCAAATTCATTAGTATGGAAGGAGACATATTTTCCTAATTCTTATAGGCTGGCACAATGATAAGTGGGGGACTGGCCCAGGTGTTTCATGCACCAATAGATCTCAAATCTACAATTGTCAAATGTAGGTGCCAGATTAGCATATCAGAATGACCTGGACAAATGCTGGCAATGCACATTTTGGGCTCTCCCCCAGAAAGTTCAGGATTGGCCCCAGAAGTTTTAACTGTGTTTTAACAAGGCCTCCAAGTGCTTCTGATAAATGCTAAAGTTTGAGAGCCACTGGCACTTTAGAGAACTCTCCTGATTACTGCCCTACTCTCTGTACCTGCTACTTTGGCCTTGGAGACTGTCTCCCACTTCCACTAGAGCCCTTTCCTGGGTGTGTTCAGAGCTGTAGTTTTCTTTACTTTGCTGTATCCATCAATAGACTCCTCATTTCCTTTTTATTCTCAAAACTGAATCAATACCTCAAATTCCCTCCATAGTTTTACATTTCAGAGTCTCAGTACTGCTGGATTTCAATCCATGTGTTGTTTTTTTTCTTTTCTATAACTTTTTTAGAGGTTTAGGGAAGGAAAATAGGTAAAGGTATGTGGTCACTTTACTATTCTCAACCAGAAATACTCTATATTTTAAAGCAACTGCACATCTAAGTTACATAAAAAAATTATAATACATAAACCTTTTACTGATCTTAAAAAATAGCAGGCCTTTTCATCAAAACAAAGCAAATCCCAGACAGAAGGAGAAAAAAAACACACACAAAAAAAACAAAGGAAATCCTTATATTATGAACATAACCTTAAAGTTAGTTTTCTTTAAAAAAAAAATGGTGGTCAGCACACGTCTAACTCTGGGTAGGTCAAACTCCTGCCCGTGGGGACAATTTGGATATTAGCCTTTCTTATATAGGATATTACTTAAAACACTGCACTAAAAAAATTATACCTTTTGGCCTACGTGCCCCATATGTAATTTTTGCTGATGACCAAAATAACTAGTTTCAAAATGGCTAGGCAAAAATTGCTATACTTTGTGTTGTGGCCCTATAAGACTTTGTTAGACCGAAACACATGTAATTCAATAATCTTAGCTACTCAAGGGGGAAAAAATGGACATGTATTAAAAAATAGAAAAGGACATGTATAAATAGTTTGTCTAGAAGAGATTATAGAGTTGTTACTAGACAAATAATTACAAAAGTCAGAGATATCATTTTTTCACTATCATGGCAATTTTTACCCATCTCCATCCATCCAGGCCATTTATTCTTCACTTGCAACTGAACTATAGAAAAGTCTACTTTTAGAAGACCTTGTTTAAATATGTGAGTTAGACCCTGGTCTAAAAGTACATAGTGTTAATAAAAGTATCCAATATGTCTATTACAGGGATAATGCAAAAGTTTGTATTTTTCAAGAACAGTTTATATTTTAAAGAGTTTGGTTTTGGATTAGGAACCCCAATTTTCATTTTTGTTTATGACTCAATAATTAGTAACAGATAAGTCATTTTATTTTTCCACATTCTCATTTTAATGTTTAAAAGAAAAAACTGAAATGACAAAATAATAAAACCCAGCATTACTTACAAAGTCAACAAAAAACCTTTTAGACAGTTAAATTATCTTAGACATGGAAAGATTAAGTACAATGACCAGATATTAATAAAAATAATAAGTAGTTATTATTTTTAATCAAGATAAAAATGACCAGATATTAAACTCCAAAAAATGAACTTAAAAGAGAGCAAGACAGATTTATGTTAGTCTCTGAAGGATTCTTTAAAAGTATAATCAAAATCTTCAAGAGAAATTATGTTATATTTACTGAACGTAAGAAACACTGAAACTTACCAAAAATAGAAAAGATTTCTTTAAAAGAGAAACAAATCCAGCTGTTTCCTATTCTACATTTCCTTATCATATTCTAAATCTAGCACTTACAGGAAGATACCAAAAATGCTTTTGATATTTGGTCATTTCTGGCAATAGTGGAAAATATTAAGAACCAGTAAGTAAATTGATAAAAACACAGAACATTCATGGGGATATTAAAACTAGGTTGTGACAGTTCAGAGACTTGAAAAGAAGCCATAAATGTTCGTTTATTCCTTACAACTCTGGAAAGTATTATTATCCTCATTTTTACAGACAAAACCTGAGATACAGAGACATAACTTGTTCATATTTATACCTTTGAACCTCAGCTTTCCTTATCTTTAAAATAGAGTTAGCAATGTTTACTTCTGTGAAGATTAAATGAGACCTGGTGACTCCAAAGCCCAGGCTCCTTCTGCCACAGCACAGTGACATAAAGAGAAAGATACAAACACAGAGAAAACATGAATAAAGAAACTAATCACAACAGTTCATATACCCAACAGTAAACGAATAAACACCCCAAGAGGCAGCACAAAGGTTAAGGGCAGTCTCTAGATAGCCTGAGTTAAAATTCTGGCTTTGTCATCAACTTAGCTTTGTGAATAAGGGAAACTTTCTATATTTCTTGGTGCCTCAGTTTTATCTGTGAAATGGTGATAATGATAGCATAGATTTCACAGGGTTGTGTAAAGTAAGTAAGTTAACCCATTCAGCACTTTTAACAGTGCCTATAACAGCACACCTGCAAAAATATTAATTATTATGATTTCTACATTGAAATGTCATATGCATAATCAAGAGTCATTCTTATGCTGGTCTGTATGATGGCCAGGAAGGATTCCAAGCAGGAACCAGTGATAGCTTTTTACAAGCATTGCTTCCTAAAGCAAGTTTCTATGGGCTACTAAGGGACATTTCTGAGTTGGATTTTTTCACCATTCCTGAATGTCTTTAGTCCCTGTGCAAATTCATGAACAAGGAAAATGTATAGTATGGACAAAGGGAATGCGGTTAGGAGACATGAATGGACAAGTCATAAATACTTCTCCTCCACAGTGAACTCTAGCAATTTCTCATGTGTCAGAGTGTTCTAAAGATTAAAGAAGGAGAAAAATGCTTAAACAAAAGAATATACTGAGGAATCACATGGGGTTCAAGACAAGAAGGCACGGAAGCAAAGGTTTAGACCTCAGAAAGATTTTATGTTTAAAACCATAAATAGATCTGGATGAAGAACTCAACCTCACGTAACTAGTTAATACAAGACTGCATTAATTCATAATGACTATCTCAGTTTCTTTGGATTTTCTGTTTGTTTTTTAACATACGAGGAACCACATAAAAATCACTATTGCTTCATTTATCCTTAATAATTTTGAAGTTACAGTTATCTTATTAAATTGAGCTTATATTCTTAGTCCTTTAAAAAGCAATTATCTCTTCACATTTCAGTGAATATTTCTGTAAGCTAAGTTCTTATCCTTATGTTATTGTTTGTACTTTTCTGCATATCCATATTTTTAATTCTAAATTAGTAGAACACAAGGTCACTATCAAAAATTTTATTTCTAAGATATTGCCTTCTTTTATTTTCACTTCTCAGGCTTTATGTGTGTTTTTTTTCTTTATTTGTTTTTTAAAAAATATATTTTATTAATCTTTTACAGAGAGGAAGGTTTCTTTATTTGTTTTTTTAAAAATATATTTTATTAATCTTTTACAGAGAGGAAGGGAGAGGGATAGAGAGTTAGAAACATCGATGAGAGAGAAACATCGATCAGCTGCCTCCTACACACCTCCTACTGGGGATGTGCCTGCAACCAAGGTCCATGTCCTTGACCGGAATCCAACCCAGGAACCCCCAGTCCACAAGCCAACGCTCTATCCACTGAGCCAAACCGGTTAGGGCATGTGTTTTTGCTTATAGAATTTAGCTGGAATCTTTCATTAAAAACAGAGAGAATCTTATAGAAGAATTTAGCTGGAATCTTTCATTAAAAACAGAGAGAAAGCTCAGTTCTAACATTTCAGTTTATGGAAAGAGACTCGTTTTCCATTTCATCTCATTCTCATGTCTCCCTTCAATCTCCTTGAAAGATGATCCAAATATCCAATTTCATCAACCCTAAACATTATATATTCTAAAAATACTTATGTTAAAATCTTACTTCTGAAAGTTGTATGAATGACTACACACATTATGCACATTAGCACTTCCTTTTAAAATACAGTTTGCTCTTTTTCTAGAAAGTATTCTTTTAATCTTTTATTCTTGAGAAATACATTATACCAGTAGAGTTAGTGCACTGCAAAAAGGAGCTGGTTAACAAATGGTACTTGTTCCCCTTCCTATCATTAATTAGCCCTTAGGCAAAATACTTACCTTGCTACTCAAGATAAAAAATACATATATATTTTTTCACTTAGAATAAAATCAACTTACTATTTATATTGTTGTCTTTTATACTGTCCCACATGCTTTACTAGATGTTATAGTGGTGATAAAAACAGTGTGAATGACTTAACAGAAATAAGGTGATACAATGACAGGAGTACTTTATAGGTATTCTGCATTTCTCTTTTCTCATAGGCAAAACTGGAATCATATCTATACCTTCTACTTTGCAGAGTTAGTGTAAAGGGCCAACAGAGTATTTCATATTAAAGCCCCATAATGTAAGGGCTTTACAATCACCCAGAAACTGACTACTCTAAAGAGTGGTCCACAGGCTAGCACCATGAGAATCATCTGGGCACTTGTTAGAAATACTGAACCTCAAGCCACAACCTAGAACAGGGGTGGGCAACCCCTGGCACGCGTGCCAAACATGGCATGCCAGTAACTTTTGCTGGCACGCGAAACCCTCTCTTATAATCTTCCATTTACAATTTTTGTGAACATTTGAATTTTTTTATTTTTCAGATAAATTCAGTGTAGGTGCATCTTAGATAAATAAATAATTTTACATAACAAGTTATCTTAAAGACCATAGACATGGATTGACGAGAGAGGGGAAGAGCAATTTCAATAGTGTCGAAAA
>NW_005356437.1:2489532-2494997 GCF_000412655.1 Myotis brandtii
GGCGTAACATGTTCTCAAGAAATTAGGGTTGGCATGCAGAAGAATTTTGAGTCAGAGATTTTGCTGGTTTTGGTGCGCACTCACAAAAAGGTTGCTCACCCCTGACCTAGAACTACTTGATAAAAATCTGTATATTTTTAATATACATATTTTTTATTGATTTCAGAGGAAGGGATAGATTTTTTAAATAATAAAATAAATCTAAGAGACATGATAAAGTTTTTTTGTTGCTGTTGTTTTGTTTTTTAATTACAAAACTCTGTACCTAAGTATAGAGAAAAAGGTGGGGGAAATGCTCAGTATTCAATCCTGGATGACTTGAAAAGTAATGTAAAAATATACATATTGGGTAGCAAAGTTGTATTTAGAACAAAATAAAATAATTTCAGTTTTGAATGGTGAAATCAAGTCTCCTAAATCACTTGAGAAGGTACTAGTTAACTGAGAGTTAAAGGCAAGAAATTAGAAACATATTGGTCAGAGGAAAGGTTAAAGTCTTACCTATATTTTCAAAAAAGAATCAAATTAAAAAAAAATTAAAATGTTTCCTCTTGTTGGCAAAAAGTGAATATATGGTTGTTTTATATAACTCATGAGGGGCTTTTAAAAACCCAACATAAGCCCTAGCCAGTTTGGCTCAGTGGATAGAGCGTTGGCCTGCGGACTGAAGGGTTCCAGGTTCCATTCTGGCCAAGGACACATGCCTGGGTTGCGGGCTCAATCCCAGTGTGATTCCTGCTAAGGGCACATGCCCAGGTTGCAGGCTCAATCCCCAGTAGGGGGTGTGTAGGAGGCAGCCAATCAATGATTCTCTCTCATCATTGATGTATCTGTCTCTCTCTCTTTCTCTCTCTCTCTCCTTTCTCTCTGAAATCAATAAAGAAATATATTTTAAAAATAAATAAATAAAAACCCAACATAAAACATTTTTCATTATAGAAGCATAGTTGTATAAACATAATATATAGCATATTACTTCATTGCACTTACTCAGATTTTGAAAAAATGTTAAATATGGCTTAATCATTACCTTATAATTCACCCACCTTCCTGAAACACAGCTCTTAGTAATATGTAACATTCTTTAAAAACAATGTCTAATGGTAAATACTAAAACCTTTGTGCAAAGTGCACCAGAGGTTAATTATCCACCACACAAATATACAACAGATATCCTTTGGGGCTTTTTCAAAGCCACAGACTTTTCTCCCTTTTGTGTTCACTTCCTGTCAAGTTTGACCTTTCAAAAGAACACCAAAGAAGCTTAAAATATTTTTTATGAGTTTGTAAAAAAAAAAAAAGTTATTCATTATAACTGTGGTGATGTATAAAACAGGTCTTCATTTAAAATTTGGAAAAATAATTTAAAAAATATTTTTAATCTTTTCTTATATAAAAGTGCTTTGGCCAAGTATTTGTGTAACTGAATGAAGAAACTTGCTAATGTTTGGTGACTAGAGAAAAATAGTATGACAGAATCCAATTGAATGAGTCAGATATATTTGACAACATTTAAAGGAGAGTCAACTTTCTTATGACTTATTAAAACTTAATACAAGAAAACAATTAATAACTAGTACTTCCAGCTATGCTTTTCATATAGTAATTACGTAGCCCTCTGAAACAGTATTATTCAGAAGATAGAATGCATTTAATATAGGAAGACAGAAATGATACCCTAAATATTCTTTAAGTACACATATTTATAAATACTTTATGAATCATTAAATACTACATATAACTCTTCCAGCCATGATGAAGGGGCAGAGACTAATTTGTCTTAAACAACTACAAAATCAGACAATATACATGAAACAACAGTTTTCAGACACTGAACAATAGGCAGCATAGGACAGTAATCCCTGAGAGAGAAAAAACAAATGGTAAACCCCCACTATCTGGAGTTCCCAGGCTACAATGCAAGCAGGACAAACTGAAATAGAGCTTAATGGTCTCCCTGGCTGAGGAAACAGAGTTGAGAATTCAAGGAAGCCAAGACAGCTAAAATTAGCTGGATAGACTACCAAACAGGTAAGATTTAAATAAAGAGAGGTGAAAAGAGAGAGCTGCAGGGTTTGCAGAGGGTTACTCTTAAGTCTTCAGCTGAATACAGATCAATGCATTCATGTGAGGAAACTACCCAAAGCCAGGGAAAGAGCCATTGGAAGAAGCAGAACCATTGGAGGAGCTGACACAGGGCCAGGAAGAGTTCTGATTTCCACCAGCCAGAGTGGAAAACCTTGTAATGTATGGGACATCAGGAAGAGTACTCAGAAGAACACTGCCTCAATAGTGGGGAAAAATTAGTCACAGATTAAAGAGTGCTCTGGCTTTATCTAAAAACACCACCAACAAAAGCCTTAAAAGAATCACACTGCTTCTAAGTGACTAAATTGTGTACCAAGACACAGCTCAAGAATAGTGAAAGGAATATGAAAATATCTAGGAACCAATAAGGTAAAATTCACAATGTCTGGCAGGCAAAACAGCATAAAAAATAACACCCTAAAAAAGGAGAAATATCAGTCAGTAGAAACAAACTCAAAAAGACATAGATGTTAGAATTAGTAGATAGGGATTTCAAAACAGTTATTATTTGCTATGTTCTATATGTTCAAGAAGGTAAAGGAAAGCACAAACATGTTAGAGACATGAAAGAAATACAAGACTCAAACTTTTAGAGATAAAAACATAGTGTCTAAGATTAAAAATACATTAGGATAAGATTACACATTTTAGAAGAAAAAATTAGTGTCTAGCTGGCGTGGCTCAGTGGTTGAGTGTCGACTTATGAACTAGGAGGTCACAGTTCGATTCCTGGTTGGGGCACATGCTCAGGTTGTGGGCTCGATCCCCAGTGCGGGGCATATAGAAGGCAACTGATGAATAATTCTCACTCATCATTGATATTTCTATGTCTCTTTCCCTCTCCCTTCCTCTCTGAAATCAATAAAAATGTTAAAATTTTTTCAAAAAGAAAAAATTAGTGAACTTGAAGACTTAGATATGTAAACTATCCAAAATGAAACAAAGGAAATTAACATCTGGAGAAAAAAAAAGAACACAGTATCTGTGAGCTACAGGACAACTTCAAGTGATCTAATTCATGTATGATTGGAATCCCTGAAGGAAGGTGTGGATGGAGTCAGCAAAAATATTTTAAGAAAATAATAGTCAAAATTTCCAAATTTGATGTAATCTAAAAGCCCACATAATGAAAAGAACTCTAAGCAAAAGAAACCTGAAGAAAACTAAACCAAGACATATCATAATCAAACCGCCTTAAATCAGTGAGAAAGAGAAAATAATAAAGGCAGGCAGAAAGTAAAGTCCCATTACCTACAGAAAAATTAAGAAAAAGCAGATTTCATTAGAAACAATGCAAGCAGAAAACAGTAGAGCAACATTTTTTAAGAAAGAAAAAACTTGTCAACCTAAAATTCTATATTCAGCAAGATATCTTTCAAAAACAAAAGTGATGTAAAGATGATATTTGGACATTAAACAGCTGAAAACATTTATCACAGAAAACAATACATACCAGATGGAAATTGGATCTACATAAGGGATGGAGAGCACTTGAATGGTAAATATGTGGGTAACTAAAAATACTTCCTTTACTCTCTTTTGAAAGGTAACTGATGTTTTAAAGCAAAAGTAACGTATTGTGGGGCTTATAACTTAGGTTGAGGTAAAACATGACACAAAGGTTGTGACAGCACAAAGGTTGGGAAAAGGGAAATGGAAATATACTCTTCCAAGGTTCTTATAATATATGTCAAGTGGGGTAATACTATAAACTAATGGAAGATAAAGATGTATATTATAAATCATAAAACAGCCAATTACAAAATAAAACAAAATGATTAAGTATATAGTAAGCCTATAGAGAACATAAAATGGAATAAAAAATATTCAATCAAAAAGAAGGCAGAAAAAAAGGAAAGGAGGAACAAAGAAGAGATAGAACAAATGGAAAAAAGGTAGTAAGATAGAAAATTTAAACCTAACCAAACCAATAACAATATTAAATGTAAATGTTGTAAGCATCCCTTAATTAAAAAGCAGGGATTGTCAGACTGGATTAACTACATGCTGTCTATAAGAAACCTACTTTAAGCATAAAGACAAAAATAGGTTAAAACAAAACAAATAGGAAAAGCTCTGCTATGCTAATATTGATGAAAAGAAAACCTGAGTGGTTTTACTAATATCAGATAAAGTAATTTTTAGAGCAAAGAATATAATCAGGGATAAAGAGATTCATTTTGTAATGATTAAGGATTAAATTCATCAAGAAGACATTATAATTCTATTTGTTTATGCACCCAAATTCCATAGGTAAGACACTGGACTAGGTATTGTGAGAGAGATTTTTTTTAAAAGACAGAAACCCAGCCGGTGTGGCTTAGTGGCTGAGCATGGACCCATGAATCAAGAGGTCACAGGTTTGATTCCTGGTCAGGGCAAATGCCCGGATTGCAGCTCAATCCCCAGAAGGGGGCGTGCAGGAGGCAGCCAATAAATGTTTCTCTCATCAATGTTTCTATCTCTCTATCCCTCTCCCTACCTCTCTCTCTAAAGTCAATAAACACATATTTTAAAAAGTAAGACAGAAGTTTAGCTTTTCAAGATCTCCCTAACCATCTGCCCTTCTTATTTTCTATCTATTTTTTCTTTTTTTCAAACTCCTTTGGAGGACCTTGCTAATCTTTTTAATTTCCGCCGGAAGCCGGTCCAGCCTTGCTGCTTGACACAGTTGCTGCAGGGAAGAAACATCTGCACAGCATATGTCTCAAGGGACCTGGCGTATATGGCATACTGTTCTTAATATGTTTGCTCCCCTTCTTGGCGCTATGTGTTTTAACCAAGGTCACCTCTCCGAGAAAGATTGTTTCCCCAGGTAGGGATTTTTCCCTGAAGTTAGGGAGGGAATAAAATCCCTTAACTAAGTGCCAGGCGGGTAGTTAATCACTTTAACTATGAACAATCACGCTTAGGCTACATAATCTTTACTCCCTGGAATGGAGATAAGAAACGCCCTAACCTTTGGAATAGAAATTGACAGGATTAAAATCAACTGGTATAAATACAGATGTAACAAGACGATAAAGGACAGAACTTGGTTGGAGATCCTGGACAGAACCTGGCTGGAGAACCTACACAGAACCTGGATGGAGAACCTGGCTACAGAACCTGGCTACAGAACCTGGCTGGAGAACCTTGCTATGATGATCGACTGAACGCTGTCTCCGTGTCCTTCACTCTTCGTCCACACCTTTGGGGACCCCTGGACCTGCTGGGGTTGGACCCCAACAATTAACCAATGTCACCCCAATAAATTTAATATAAATAAAAATTAAAAATAAAAAGCCAGCCGAAACCGGTTTGGCTCAGTGGTGGGAGGCATATTACCCTTTTACTATATAGGATAGAAGCCTGGTGCACGGGTGGGGGCCGGCTGG
>NW_005356437.1:2499561-2504844 GCF_000412655.1 Myotis brandtii
AAGAGTCTGAAGGACACACTTAACAGTGAGTCGGGGGGGGGGGCCTCTATTTCTTGGAGGAACTTGTGATGAGCAGAAAGGGGGCTGGACAATAGGTCCAGGAAGAAGATAAGCCCTGCCCACCATTTATAGCTCTAATTTCTCTCTTCTCTTTGATTCTACTCTACTTTTGCCTATTAATGTTATTATTAATTTTACTTGTTTTACTTTTTTGTCCTTTTTCTCATTTGTTTCCATTTTAATTTTTTATCTATATCTTATATCCATTATCACTACATTTTAAATTCATTATTATTATTTCACCTATTTTCTGTTTCCTTTTCTTGATTCCTCCTATAATAATTCTTTTATCTTCCTCCTTGCTCCCATATAACCATTTTTTGTCTTCTTTCTTTGTTTTACTTTATATCCCCTCTAAGTCTTTGGTTGTGTATCTTTTAGCATTCTTTATATTTTTTCTTTGCTTTGCTTTCTCCTTTTCTTCTTTCTTAGTCTTTCCTGTTGTTGCATTGAATAAATTTATTTTTATGGTATTTTTGGTTTGATCTTGTGTCTTGTTCTGATCTGTCAGCACCTCTATAACAGCTGGCACAACAACATTGGGGTTGAACCTCACTGGCAGCAAGTCAGAGGAGAGATACCTCCCATGAAAGGGACAACAAAAATCAAGCCCCAATTACAACAAGAGAGCCCAAATAATGCACACAAGGAGCATTCTTAGAGCATTCAGCACAGGTCAACAAAGAGTCTGCACCAGTGAACCCTCAAGACACTCTCTTCATAAGGCCATCCCACAAAGACTGGGAGGCATAACAGTTCTATCTAACACACGGAAACAAATACAGAGAGACAGCTAAAATGAGGACAGAAAGAAACAAACCCCAAATGATAAAAAAGAAGGAATGTCCAGAAAAAGAACTAAGTGAAATGGAGGCAAGCAACCTATCAGACATAGAGTTCAAAGCAATGGTTATAAACATGCCTAAGGAAATTAGTGCAAATTACAACAAGACAGAAATGAAGAATGATATATCTGACATCAAAAACACACTGGAGCACTAGCTGGTTTAGCTCAGTAGATAGAGTGTCAGCCTGTGGACTGAAGGGTCCTGGGTTTGATTCCTGCTAAGGGCACATGCCCAGGTTGCAGGCTCAATCCCCAGTAGGGGGTGTGTAGGAGGCAGCCAATCAATGATTCTCTCTCATCATTGATGTATCTGTCTCTCTCTCTTTCTCTCTCTCTCTCCTTTCTCTCTGAAATCAATAAAGAAATATATTTTAAAAATAAATAAATAAAAACCCAACATAAAACATTTTTCATTATAGAAGCATAGTTGTATAAACATAATATATAGCATATTACTTCATTGCACTTACTCAGATTTTGAAAAAATGTTAAATATGGCTTAATCATTACCTTATAATTCACCCACCTTCCTGAAACACAGCTCTTAGTAATATGTAACATTCTTTAAAAACAATGTCTAATGGTAAATACTAAAACCTTTGTGCAAAGTGCACCAGAGGTTAATTATCCACCACACAAATATACAACAGATATCCTTTGGGGCTTTTTCAAAGCCACAGACTTTTCTCCCTTTTGTGTTCACTTCCTGTCAAGTTTGACCTTTCAAAAGAACACCAAAGAAGCTTAAAATATTTTTTATGAGTTTGTAAAAAAAAAAAAAGTTATTCATTATAACTGTGGTGATGTATAAAACAGGTCTTCATTTAAAATTTGGAAAAATAATTTAAAAAATATTTTTAATCTTTTCTTATATAAAAGTGCTTTGGCCAAGTATTTGTGTAACTGAATGAAGAAACTTGCTAATGTTTGGTGACTAGAGAAAAATAGTATGACAGAATCCAATTGAATGAGTCAGATATATTTGACAACATTTAAAGGAGAGTCAACTTTCTTATGACTTATTAAAACTTAATACAAGAAAACAATTAATAACTAGTACTTCCAGCTATGCTTTTCATATAGTAATTACGTAGCCCTCTGAAACAGTATTATTCAGAAGATAGAATGCATTTAATATAGGAAGACAGAAATGATACCCTAAATATTCTTTAAGTACACATATTTATAAATACTTTATGAATCATTAAATACTACATATAACTCTTCCAGCCATGATGAAGGGGCAGAGACTAATTTGTCTTAAACAACTACAAAATCAGACAATATACATGAAACAACAGTTTTCAGACACTGAACAATAGGCAGCATAGGACAGTAATCCCTGAGAGAGAAAAAACAAATGGTAAACCCCCACTATCTGGAGTTCCCAGGCTACAATGCAAGCAGGACAAACTGAAATAGAGCTTAATGGTCTCCCTGGCTGAGGAAACAGAGTTGAGAATTCAAGGAAGCCAAGACAGCTAAAATTAGCTGGATAGACTACCAAACAGGTAAGATTTAAATAAAGAGAGGTGAAAAGAGAGAGCTGCAGGGTTTGCAGAGGGTTACTCTTAAGTCTTCAGCTGAATACAGATCAATGCATTCATGTGAGGAAACTACCCAAAGCCAGGGAAAGAGCCATTGGAAGAAGCAGAACCATTGGAGGAGCTGACACAGGGCCAGGAAGAGTTCTGATTTCCACCAGCCAGAGTGGAAAACCTTGTAATGTATGGGACATCAGGAAGAGTACTCAGAAGAACACTGCCTCAATAGTGGGGAAAAATTAGTCACAGATTAAAGAGTGCTCTGGCTTTATCTAAAAACACCACCAACAAAAGCCTTAAAAGAATCACACTGCTTCTAAGTGACTAAATTGTGTACCAAGACACAGCTCAAGAATAGTGAAAGGAATATGAAAATATCTAGGAACCAATAAGGTAAAATTCACAATGTCTGGCAGGCAAAACAGCATAAAAAATAACACCCTAAAAAAGGAGAAATATCAGTCAGTAGAAACAAACTCAAAAAGACATAGATGTTAGAATTAGTAGATAGGGATTTCAAAACAGTTATTATTGGCTATGTTCTATATGTTCAAGAAGGTAAAGGAAAGCACAAACATGTTAGAGACATGAAAGAAATACAAGACTCAAACTTTTAGAGATAAAAACATAGTGTCTAAGATTAAAAATACATTAGGATAAGATTACACATTTTAGAAGAAAAAATTAGTGTCCAGCTGGCGTGGCTCAGTGGTTGAGTGTCGACTTACGAACTAGGAGGTCACAGTTCGATTCCTGGTTGGGGCACATGCTCAGGTTGTGGGCTCGATCCCCAGTGCGGGGCATATAGAAGGCAACTGATGAATAATTCTCACTCATCATTGATATTTCTATGTCTCTTTCCCTCTCCCTTCCTCTCTGAAATCAATAAAAATGTTAAAATTTTTTCAAAAAGAAAAAATTAGTGAACTTGAAGACTTAGATATGTAAACTATCCAAAATGAAACAAAGGAAATTAACATCTGGAGAAAAAAAAAGAACACAGTATCTGTGAGCTACAGGACAACTTCAAGTGATCTAATTCATGTATGATTGGAATCCCTGAAGGAAGGTGTGGATGGAGTCAGCAAAAATATTTTAAGAAAATAATAGTCAAAATTTCCAAATTTGATGTAATCTAAAAGCCCACATAATGAAAAGAACTCTAAGCAAAAGAAACCTGAAGAAAACTAAACCAAGACATATCATAATCAAACCAAATCATAATCAGTGAGAAAGAGAAAATAATAAAGGCAGGCAGAAAGTAAAGTCCCATTACCTACAGAAAAATTAAGAAAAAGCAGATTTCATTAGAAACAATGCAAGCAGAAAACAGTAGAGCAACATTTTTTAAGAAAGAAAAAACTTGTCAACCTAAAATTCTATATTCAGCAAGATATCTTTCAAAAACAAAAGTGATGTAAAGATGATATTTGGACATTAAACAGCTGAAAACATTTATCACAGAAAACAATACATACCAGATGGAAATTGGATCTACATAAGGGATGGAGAGCACTTGAATGGTAAATATGTGGGTAACTAAAAATACTTCCTTTACTCTCTTTTGAAAGGTAACTGATGTTTTAAAGCAAAAGTAACGTATTGTGGGGCTTATAACTTAGGTTGAGGTAAAACATGACACAAAGGTTGTGACAGCACAAAGGTTGGGAAAAGGGAAATGGAAATATACTCTTCCAAGGTTCTTATAATATATGTCAAGTGGGGTAATACTATAAACTAATGGAAGATAAAGATGTATATTATAAATCATAAAACAGCCAATTACAAAATAAAACAAAATGATTAAGTATATAGTAAGCCTATAGAGAACATAAAATGGAATAAAAAATATTCAATCAAAAAGAAGGCAGAAAAAAAGGAAAGGAGGAACAAAGAAGAGATAGAACAAATGGAAAAAAGGTAGTAAGATAGAAAATTTAAACCTAACCAAACCAATAACAATATTAAATGTAAATGTTGTAAGCATCCCTTAATTAAAAAGCAGGGATTGTCAGACTGGATTAACTACATGCTGTCTATAAGAAACCTACTTTAAGCATAAAGACAAAAATAGGTTAAAACAAAACAAATAGGAAAAGCTCTGCTATGCTAATATTGATGAAAAGAAAACCTGAGTGGTTTTACTAATATCAGATAAAGTAATTTTTAGAGCAAAGAATATAATCAGGGATAAAGAGATTCATTTTGTAATGATTAAGGATTAAATTCATCAAGAAGACATTATAATTCTATTTGTTTATGCACCCAAATTCCATAGGTAAGACACTGGACTAGGTATTGTGAGAGAGATTTTTTTTTAAAGTAAGACAGAAACCCAGCCGGTGTGGCTTAGTGGTTGAGCATGGACCCATGAATCAAGAGGTCACAGGTTTGATTCCTGGTCAGGGCAAATGCCCGGATTGCAGCTCAATCCCCAGAAGGGGGCGTGCAGGAGGCAGCCAATAAATGTTTCTCTCATCAATGTTTCTATCTCTCTATCCCTCTCCCTACCTCTCTCTCTAAAGTCAATAAACACATATTTTAAAAAGTAAGACAGAAGTTTAGCTTTTCAAGATCTCGCTAACCATCTGCCCTTCTTATTTTCTATCTATTTTTTCTTTTTTTCAAACTCCTTTGGAGGACCTTGCTAATCTTTTTAATTTCCGCCGGAAGCCGGTCCAGCCTTGCTGCTTGACACAGTTGCTGCAGGGAAGAAACATCTGCACAGCATATGTCTCAAGGGACCTGGCGTATATGGCATACTGTTCTTAATATGTTTGCTCCCCCTTCTTGGCGCTATGTGTTTTAACCAAGGTCACCTCTCCGAGAAAG
>NW_005356437.1:2505355-2518093 GCF_000412655.1 Myotis brandtii
GGCTAGAGATCCTGGCTAGGCTGCTGATCAACTGAACGCTGTCTCCATGTCCTTCATTCTTTGCCGACTCCGTCCACACCTTTGGGAACCCCTGGACCTGCTGGGGCTGGACCCCAACAAATTTCCTGGTTACTTCAGTCACACATTGAAAACTTTGGTTTCTAGTTCACATTCCTTTTTCTATCACATGTACTGGGTGACTTCATTGTTCACTCAGCCTCTTGGTTCCTTGACCTCCTCTTTTCCAATGGCCTTCATCTTCATTCCAATTCAGTCATGCACTCCCTAGATTATTTCTTAGAATACAGTAAATTACCCAGAAATGTTCTATCTCTGGAATATTAAGTTGAAACATCTGACTCTCTGAACAACCTCTTCCTTTCATCCTCATTGTCACTGCCATTTCATAAAAAGCTCATGTTTTTCAAAATCTCTCCCTTCTTCAGCAATCTCCTGTTTCCTATATTGTAGCTGAAACTCCAAACCTTAACCTTTTAGTTACTCTCTTGAGGAGACAGAGGGAAGCTAGATAGACAGAGACTGGGACCATGGGGGGAGGAGAAGGAATAAACTCAGGGAACACATCTAGGTGTGAAGCATGGTGGCAACCATGCTTGGTGGGAATTGCTGTTTAATATTTTAACCCTGCTGACTTGGCTTCTGTCATTATTTGCTTGCTAAAATAACAGAAAAGTTATTTTGATTTTCTGAATTATATAAATCATCCCATTCGATTGAATACCCTATTGATTGTAATTTGAATATCCCATTGGTTGTGGTCATACTGGTTTTAGAAAACACATTCCTCTGTACCTGGAGACCAGGACTGCACAATTACTCTAAATTGCCCCAGTGGCTCCAGATAATGTATTTCCGTTGACTCAGTGGTCCCAAGATCTGATGGCTCCAGATAATGTGTTTCCGTTGACTCAGTGGTTCCCAGACCCGAAACTATAATTAATCTTTATAGATAACTAATCGGCTCAATCTAGCTTCTGTAACAAACTGCTTTTTTGCAAACCAGGTTCCTCATTCCTAACCCCAAGATGTAATCAATACCTTTGTGATTTTTGCCTATATAAATCTGGTGTTGCGGCCATTTAAGGACTATGAGATTTGAAGAGCAAAATGCCCCCTCATAGTCCCAGCTTTGAAATAAATGTGACTCTTTAATTCGACTTTCTTGAGGCGTTGTGTGATTCATGGGGTACAATACAACAGGTGGATTTACTAAGGCACCCCAACTGAGTGGGGAAGGAAGGGCGAGTGAAGAAGACATGAGCTTTAAAATGTATGAATGTTGCTAAGATAGGCAGCTTACAGATAACCAATAACAAGACAGTGAGGCGTATAACTAATCCCAAGAATGTTATTAAGGCAGAATTATTTGAAAAGACCAATTAGGAGCTAGCAAGGCTATATGTACCCCCTAAATTAAAAGGCATGCACTTCCTCTCCCCCTCCCCCTTCCCCCTAGCACACAATAGCTTCCTGATGTTCCTGTGGCAGGGAAGCACATCTCCTGCCCCCACGTGGCTTACAGCTATGTGGGGCTCTACACATGGACTAATACTAACACCTGACTGTAACATGGAAAGGAAGCTCTGGACACTGGCCTGCTCCTGGAACTCCAGCCGCACCTTTTCCAGGATGGCTTCTCTCAATAAACTTTGGTTCCATTAACTGGTTTGGTCCGCAACTTCATTCTTCGATTTGGTGAGACAACAAACTGGGACTCAACAACCCACATTTCGGTTTCACTCTGATCAACTTCCTCATCTTTCTTGCCCCATTAATCATTCTATTGCATCTGCTTAGCCAAACCATAATATTCTGGTTCAATTTAGTTCACCTTTTTTTATTTTATTTTATTTTATTTTATTTTATTTTATTTTATTTTATTTTATTTTATTTTATTTTATTTTATTTTATTTTATTTTATTTTATTTTATTTTATTTTATTTTATTTTATTTTATAGCTGCCTCCTGCACAGCCCCAACTGGGGATGTGCCCACAACCAAGGTACATGCCCTTGACCAGAATCGAACCTGGGACCCTTCAGTCCACAGGCTGACGCTCTATCCAATGAGCCAAATCGGTTAGGGCAGTTCACCTTTTCTAAGTCCTACACCAGACTGCTAGGTGATGCCCCCCCAAAAAATAATACCACCACACAGAGTTGGGGTGGCACTACAAAATTAGAATTTCTACACTCAAAACTGCCTTCAGGGCAATCCTCTTGTCTTTCACCAGTCAGCTCTCTATTGTTCTCCTTAGCAACAATTTCAAATTGTGTCCGCACTCCTCAAACTTCTGATTATACCACTTTACACTCCTCACCCTGATAGGGGCAGAAATAGAACATTGGGGACCAGCTATAATAATAAGACATATTAATCATGCTCTGTTAACCATGATTGTTTTGTTCTGATTAAAGAAAGCACATTCTAATCTGGCTGGGAGTTGCATGTGGGAACTGGGAGCTCACCTGGAAATTCGGCCCCTCCTCCATATCCAGGAGCTGCCTATTATCATGGAAAGGTTAACAACCTTGTTGCAGGAACCAGAGGCACCAGCCCTTTGCAAACACCCAGCCCTTTGCATACCTGCAGGCCTTTACAAACCCCCAGTCTGCATTACCTGTAAATTGCCCATTTTGTATACCCATTCTTATCCCTTTTGCCTACTTCCCCATGTAATCTTCATCCTTCTACCCTATATAAGCATCTGGTTTATGTTGGGGGCAAAGCAGATTTTTGTGGATGACCCGCTGCTCTCCCACTTATGTTGGGGGCAAAGCAGATTTTTTTGAGGATGACCCGCTGCTCTCCCATACTGCCTGCATTATGGGAATAAACATTTGTATATGATTCAACCCTGTCTCTGCTAAATTGGCTCAAGAAGTGACAGGCAGCTCAGACCAATTGATTGTCCGGTTACAACCCCACTCATGTACCTACCGCTCAGCAAATTACCTCAGCTCTGTTTTTTTCTCTAAGCCACTAAATCGACAGACACTTCCTCAATTTCCTGCCATGGCTTCCACATACAACTTTGCTTGTAATTACTTCCATTCTGCCATACAATATTTCCCATCCCACCTTGCCTCTCCTAAAACAAGAAATTACATCTATTCAAGGGGTCCCCTTGATTTTGGATAGGCCCTGTGACTGCTTTGACCAACAAATTACAGCTTCAGCTATGGTCCTTTTGGTCCATAGAAGCCTTTTGGAAGCCAGATGCTATGAGAAGCATGATTACCTAAAACTAAAATGCTACGTGACACCTAGTTTCTCATATGAGGAGGGAAGGAAATGGAATGGAGGGAGAGGTGGGCAAGTAACAAGGAGAAACAAGGTGAGTTAAGAAGCACCTTGGAAGTGGATCTTGTCCAGGACTCCTGCTAACACTACATGGTCAGGAATGAACCACCCAGTCAAGCTCTTCCCAAATCCCTGACCTACAGAATCATGAGAAAAATAAAATGGTTATTTTAGTCACTAATGTGTAATCTAGCAATAGAGATCACTCCTCAGGGCTCTTTTCAATCAACATTTAATCCTACCTTTCCCATCTTAAAAAAACAATATTCCCTCCATCTCACACACCTCCAGGTATATATCTTTACTTTCCTACATAGACAAGATTCTTCTAAAAGCTGTCTGCAATCACTATCTCCATTTCTTATTTATTTCTCATTCATATCTCATCCAAACCCCACTGTAATCACTCCTGCCCCCACCACTTCTTTTAACAGTCCTTGTTACCATCATCAGTGGCTTCCTTGTTGTTAAACCTAAGAACACTTTTCTGTTCTTACTGGATGCTCCTATAGTACCTGAAATAGCAAGGACTCACTCACACCTTTTGATGCTTCCTCTTTTTATGATACCACTTCTGATTTTCTTCTTCTCTGGCTGTTCTACTTCCATCTCTTGCTGGCTTCTCTTTTCTGTCTATCCTTTAAATGCTGGAGCTCCTCAGGATTATCTATCTTTACCTGTCTTCTCTCTGTATACTACCCTTAGGTGATCTTATTAATTCTCCAAATTTTAGTTACTTGATAAAACACAGGGATTAGTAGCTTCGGAGCCAGAGAGACCTGGGTTCAAACCATAGCTCTGCCATACAGCTTGTGTGGTCTAGGCAAAGATATTAAACTTCTTTGAAACATTAATTTCCTCATCTAGAATAATAATACTAAAAGGATTATGATAACTAAATGATATTACTAAAAGAATTATGATGACCACAATGCCTAGCAAAACATAAATTGTCAATAAAGGATGGCAATTTTTGTTATATATGTGCCGGCAGATCTCAGGTTCATAATCCTAGCCTACATTTTTTTTGCTAAGCTCCAGAAACACATATCCAACTACGCTTGAGACCTCTACTTGAATGACCTACATTTCAAATTCAGCATAATCAAGTAGAATGCATCTTCCCAATCAAATCTCATTCAATCTGGGTATTTTAATGAATGACACTACCTAGATGTCATCATGAGTTGACCTCTCTCTGTTCTTCACTCCCACTTTTGTAATTAATTGCCACATCTTATAATACAATGCCCAATACTGTTCTAAGTGCTTTACAAAAATCAATTCTTTTAACATGGGACACACACATATAAGACATAAAGTTTATAAATTATCAATAAGTAGTATAAACAAACATTCAAGGAGGGGAAAATGATTATACACAGGGTTGTCACAAAGGGAAAAGTGGAAATAGACCTGAAAGTCTGATAAAAAAAAAAAAAAGAGGGAAGCATTTCAAGTGGGGCCTACAAAGTGAATAAAGACTCCAAACATAGTGTGTGATAGTAAACATACAAGTCTGAACGAAGTAGAGAATTTAAGGCAGGTGTTCTCAAACATTTTGGACACATAATCCTTTTACATTATTCAAATTATTGAGGACCCAAACGTTTTTGGTCATGTGGATTATATCTATCTACATAAGTATTTTTTTTAATTCTCACCCGAGGATATTTTTTTCCCATTGATTTTTAGAGAGAGTGGAGGGGATGGTGGGAGACAGAGAGAGAGAGAGAGAAACATCGATGTGAGAGAGACACAACCCAAATAAGATCATTACGTTAACATCAATAACATTTTATGAAAAATAACCAATTTTTCAAAACCAAAAAAAATTTGTGAGAACAGTGGTACTGTTTCACAATCTTGCAAACCTCTTTAATATCTGGCTTAATAGAAGAACCTGAATTCTAATCTGCTTCTACATTTACTTTGTAGCAATATGTTGTTTGGGTGAAGTATAAGGAAATCTGGCCTCACACAATATGCAGTTGGAAAAAGGAGTATTTTAATAGATGTTTCAGACACTACCCCAAAACTCGACAAATGGTAGTTTCTTAAAGGTTAGCAATATGGAATTGAAACCAATATTGATGAACAGAAATAAACTTTTCATATTCTGAGACTTTACAATCTGTTGGTCTATCTTGAATTTTAAATAAATTTCTTATCATGCATTATTTCATAACATGATGAAATTGGAAATATTGATTTACTGAATTATGAAAATCCTACAGATGTTGATGAATCTCTTAATACAATAAAAAATCACATTACTAATGTTACCGATTTCATCTGAAAAGTTTCTGAAGTACTGGGAAGCTGTCATGCTTACAGTGGATACAAGCTCAACAAAATTCTAATTTTCACTTTGAAAAGTCAAAATATATCATTGGTAAGATTTACTGAGATTCATTTTCAACAATAAGTAAGAAGATTTAATAAAGTTAATACTTTTTAGTACTTCATCAGTGTGTTTTGATATCAACTGAGAGTTTGGGTGGTGAAAAATAAAATGACTACTACCAGTCTGATGCTACTGCTTTGATGCCTGCAAAGGTGCCAAGTTTTATATTATCAGTATACTAGATAAACGTCAACAGAGTGAAAAGATAATAACATCTTAATAGTAATATGAAAATAGTTTTTACCTTGCAGATTCCCTAAAATGGTTTCAGGGACCACCAGGAAATCATAGACCACACTTTGAACTGCTAATATAAGAAAAAAGGAGAAACAAAGCTTCTAAAAAAACAGCCTTTGAGGCTTCAAATGGCCGAGTTAAAGATCCCATTCTAAAAACATGCACTTGATACCTTTAATGCTCTTTGTATGCTGAGTAATTTTAGAATTATATACTAGACATCACAAATGTTAAGTTGTAAAAATTCTGGATTCTGTTGTTTTTCTCAAATGAGCATTGCTCTGTTTCGTTTTTAATGAGGCAATTACTTTCACTGAACTTGAACTGTAAAATGTTTATTGGGCAGCAGCTTCTTTCTCAGTTCAGATCTTTTGTCTTTTATTCAGCTGCTTTGAGTCTATTACACCCCAAGATTCAAGTTTCAGTCAGAGATGTGGGAAGACAGAATTTGAACAATCTTTCTCTGGCTCTCTTTCCTTTGCAGTATTCTTCCACTCGTCAGTGGCCAAGGTTTCCTCAGCTTCAGTTTCCCTGGTTAGAAAGTCCTCAAGTTTTCCCATGGTGCTTTCCACCTCATTCTACTATAATTTTCTGCCTACTCCACTTAGCCCCAGGTGAAAGTTTCTTCTCAAAGCTCATAGTTCCCCTTCTCTCCTTAAATAGAGTCTGTCTACTCTTTCTGTCCAGGGATTTCAGGCAGTAGCTTTCTGTATTATATACAGGTTCTATAGCTATCTTTTTCTGCAGGGAATCATATAGTAGGGTCGTACTACACCATTACTAGATACATAGGTCCCCTCAGAAGATTTTTATCTGATAAGTTAGCATAATGAGATAGATCTTCATAATAAAAATACCAGAGGCTTGGTACACGGATTTGTGCACCAGTAGGGTCCCTCGGCCTGGCCTGTGGGGATCAGGCTGAAACTGGCTCTCCAACATCCCCCAAGGGGTCCCAGATTGCAAGAGGGCGGTTCTCAGATGACGCACTCTGGAATCGGGCTCCCTCCTGGTTCCAGGTGCATCACCCAAGAACCACAGCTGCCAAGTCACCACAGCTTGGCAGCTCCTGCTTTGAGTGTCTGCCCCTTGGTGGTCAGTGTGCATCATAGCTATCAGCTGGTCAGCCAATTGGCCGGTTGCTTAGACTTTTACATATATAAATTTCTTTGGCTACTGTGAGGTAAAGTCTTAAGGTAGCTAGAGATGTGGAGAGAGTAACAGGAAGAATCCACAATAGACCAGGAAAGAGAGACCATTTAGAAAATCAAGTACCTGGTATATTGTTGTTTACAAATATTTTATTTTAAAAATCTGATAACTTTTGGAATTACTGAAATAAGTTTTCCAAATATCACCGTATCATCATCTGATGGCATTATAAACTGCTTAACAGATTTAAGAGAATTAAACATCTGGAAATCATTTAATCTACAAGTTAGGTATCATTTATACAAAATCACCTCTAATCCTCTAAATTTCCAGAGATCAAGATTTCATTAGATTTTTTCAATAGATTGTTTAGCTTTGTATACTCATATATTACCTGTAAACCTCTCTGAGAATAAAAAGAAACAGAGGTGTGTTTATTCCTCTTCACACTTATTTTGTTCTTGATTATTTCTCAAGATTGTCAAAGCAAAGATGCCAAACCTTTCCCTCATATAATCATTAAAAATACAAAGATGTGACATCAAAATGCAACTAAATTATAGAACAATCACCCTCAAGAAACACGTCGAAGACTAGCTGAACAGAACTCTTATAACTAAGGATATAAAAAAGCCATATGGAATTGACCCCTCAAATCCTATCCATGGACCCAGGATATGGGAGTTAAAAATCAGGAGGGATATCTCAGCTGTGGAGATCCCCATTAAAAAGTGAGGGGTCTCAGCCCCACACTGGGAGCACAACCCAGAGCACCAGTGCTGGGAAGAGAAGTCCCCACAACAGCTGACTGTGAAAATCAACAGGGAATCAGACTAGTGAGACAAAGGGCTGCTGCAGACCCAGCCACCCTCTTAAAGGGCCTGAGCATCACAGACTCACTCACTCATAAGCACTCTCCCTAAGCTCCAAAGACATACAGGGAGAAACTGAATTGTGTGGTTTCAGGGCAAGGCCTGGCGTTTCTCTGAAACTAAAATGCTGGCAGGTGCCACAATGTTCCTTTATTGAGTCCCCCCACACAGCCTGCAGGAGCAGGTGGGCAACCAATCTGAGTCTCCATCAACCTGGCTAACGCCATTCTCACCCCACACTATTAATTATCTGAGACCCCACCACACCCAATTCATGTTCCAGCCCAAACTTCTTTCAGAGGCTAATCCACACAAGCAGCCAGCCTGGGCCCATGCTGCAGACTTTCTTAACATCTCTCAAAGGTCCACAAACCCCCAAACAAGCCGTGGATGGCCCCTGCATGCCCTGTACCCCTTGATAACTGGCCCAAATCCAAGTACTAATGGCAGGAGGCCTCAGTTCACAGCATACCCACTCTCAGGCACCTCCAAGCCCAGCCCTGGGATGGACAAAGGCAGCAGCTGACCTTGCCCTGCACAGGAGCCCCTCCCTAGAGGTCCCATGTACCACAGTGCCCGGCTTCAGACCACACTAACACACCACCAAATTAGAATCACAAATGACACATCCAAAGGGTAAACTCAGCAGGTACCAGAGTCCTGCTAAACTTAATCTCACTCCTTGGGGTCAGCCCCCACACAACAGTTCATCTGCTGTAGTCACAGCCAGTCGTCACAACCAGTCAGCCTGAGGGTTGATCCCATCCATTTACATGCCAAAAAAAATCAAGGATAGCACACATAACCCACATGAGGGACACCCCTGGAGCACCCAGCTCAGGTCAACAGGGAGACTGTGCAACTGGCCTATACAGGACACCTACTATATAAAAAGGCCATCCTATGAAAACTGGTAGCCATATAGGTTCTGCTTAATACACAGAAACAAACAGAGAGGCAGTCAAAATGAGGAGACAAAAAACATGATCCAAATGAAAAAAAAAACACAAGACAAAACTAAAATAAATAAATAAATAAAATGGCAGCAAGCAATTTACCATATTCAAAATTGAAGATACTAGTTATAAGGATGGCTTAAACTTAGAGGAAGAATACATGACCCCAATGAGAACTTACACAAGACAGAAAACATAAAAAAGGACAGTGAAACCATAAAAATCAACTAGTCAGAAATAAAAAATACAATAGCTGAAATTAAAAAGTACATTAGATGGAATATCAGGCAGATTAAATGAAGCAGAGTATGGAATCAGTGATTTGGAAGACAAGGTAGTAGAAAACACCCAATCAAAATAGCAAAAAGAAAAAGAATTTTTTTAAATGAGGATAGTATAAGGGACCTCTAGGACAACATCAAACATAACAACATTTGCATCACAGGGGTGCCAGAAGTAGAAGAGAGAGAGTAAGTGGTTGAAAACCTATTTGAAAGAATAATGACTAAAAACTTCCCTAACATGGTGAAGAAAATAAGAAATAGACATACAAGTCTGCTAAGCACAGAGAGTCCCAAACAAGTTGATCCCAAAGAGGCCCACACCAGAACAAATCATAATTAAAATGTCAAAGGTTAAAGACAAAATCTTAAAAGTAGTAAGAGAAAAGCAGTTAGTTACCTACAAGGGAGCTTCCTTAAGACTGTCAGCTGAGGCGAAGACAAAATGGCAGTGGAATAGACGGACGTGTCCTGAGCCTTGTCCCGAAGCAGATAGAATGAGCAACTAAATCAAATAACATCCACCCTGAATTGGCAAAGTAGACACAGCTAGTGAGACAACTCACAGCCGGGAAGGGCAAAGGACGCCTGGAGAATGGTAAAATCAGGGATCTGGGCTGGAGAGAACTGCGAGACCTCCAAGCCCAGAGGGTCAGGAGGAAACCGCAAGGCAATGCGGCCAAGTCCCTTGGGACAGGCACAGCATCTGATTATGGAAAGGTCCGCAGGACTGCAGGCAGCAGGGGATTCTAGATCTGGATCCACAGCCATGAAAGACTGAGCACAGAGGGGGAACCCTGGACGGCTGCCCAGGCTGCGCCGAGCCAAGGGGAGAGGGGCTCGCAGTGGCACAGCTCTTTCCCCTCTTTTTGGTCTTTGCTTTTGTTCACTGAACCTAGTTCATAGGACCTTTCAAATACAGACACTCACCTGTGCCTGAGGTACAGGTGGAGGTGCGGACCTGTGGAGTCTGGGGAGAGGCTGAGGAGAGGAGAGGGTCAAGGAGAGGTGGCCATGAGTCTGGCATTGAGTTATACCTGACGTGCTGGACCTAAGCAGCCATTTTCTCCTGAAGAGATAGCCCCTCCCTGCAGTCTGCAGGCAACCAATACAGCCACACCCAGACTACACCCTGAGTGTTACAAAGGATAAAAAAATATATATCTGAATAGTCCCCGAGAGTCCACAGGGACTGGTCTAAAGGGAGGCCTTCAGTCCCAGCAACAGGAAACTGAGAAGCCACAGACAGTACAGCAGAGTGGGATCTTAAACTAGCCAAAGGAGCAACACTTCACGTTTTCATTTTTTTAATTTTATTATTATTTTGTTGTCTCTTTCTTTTTTATTTTCATTTTATAGTTTGTTTATTTTCTACTTCTTTTTTTAATTTTTAATATATTTTATTGATTTTTTTACAGAGAGGGATAGAGAGTTAGAAACATCAATGAGAGAGAAACATCGATCAGCTGCCTCCTGCACACCCCTCACTGGGGATGTGCCTGCAACCAAGGTACATGCCCTTGACTGGAATCGAACCTGGGACCTTCCAGTCTGCAGGACGACGCTCTATCCACTGAGCCAAACCAGTCAGGCTATTTTCTATTTCTCTTTGTATTATTTTTTCATCATTCTAATTTTGTTTTATTTTATCCTATTTTTTAATTAAATTTTTTTGACTTTTTATTTTTTTTCTCCTCTTTCTCTTTCTTCTATCCACTCATTCTCTTTCTACTTCTTCTATTCTGAACTGAGGTCCTCCTCATATTCATCTAATTCCTTAACCTTACTTTCTGTATTTAAGATTCTGCCCCTACCCTCTTTACTGGGTATTTGGTGTTTTGGTTTATCTGTTAGTTCTCTGGTGTTTTCTCCCCATATCTATATATATATTTTTCCTTTTTCTTCCCTTTGTTTTCTCGTATACCATTTTTTTCTCTCTTCGATATCATTTGTGCTCTTTTCTCACCCCTAATTCTCTTTTCTCTGGTGGTTGCTTATATTGGGTTATTGGTGTCATGAGTACATTCGTGTTTTGTTCCCTTTGTGTCATGTCTTGTCGAGGTGAATTTTATCCTGTTTGGCCAATGTGGTAGAGAACAAGACACATAACCAGACACCCAGAGAGGAGACTCCATCCACGAACAGGTCAATAACACTCCAGAGGCAGGAAGAAGGCGGCAGTGAGGGAGATAGCGTGAGTGAGGGACTAAAAGAGGAGTGTGTGGTTGTGTGGGGTGTGTTTGTGTGTGTATGTGTGTGTATGTGAGGTACAGTTAGATCCCACAGGACCTTCGGGAGCTGGCTGACCAGGCTCGCTTAAGCAGGCAGTTTCTGCTACCGTTGCAAACAGTCCTGGAGAGACAGGCTCTTCCGCAGAGACCGTGTCTTTTTGAAGGGGAGAGCTGTTGTGACAGAAAGCCCAGCCTTACCTCCACCCAGAGTGCCCCCAGATAACACCCGGGACTCTACAGCTACCCCCGACAGGGACCTGCTTCTTTGGCTGTGGTCCCACGGTCACAGAGACTCCAGCCACCCCAGCACGGGCTCCCGTGATTTCCGAAGTGTGCTCCCCTCTGGCTGGCCCAACGCTTTAGCCTAGGGTACCGCAACCATGCGAGCAGCAGCCACGTGAGCAACCTGCCCCCGTCTGAGGAGCAGCAGCTGTGCAAACAGCCTACCCCCACCAGTCATAGGAGGAACACTGCTGCAAGCAGTGCCCAGCAACTGTGGAGCAGCCGCTGCCACAACTTCCCGAGGAGCAGCTGCCGCTGATGAGCTCCTGCCACCCAAGGAGCAGCTCCTGCATGACTTGACACCTACATCCTTCAGTGAGAGCAAAAATGGGGAGACAAAGAAATCCCCAAAGGAAAGAAAAGGAAGATATCCAGAAAAGAAAGTAAGTGAAACGGAGGCATGCAATATGTCAGAAAAAGAATTCAGAATAAGAGTCATACAGTTCATAAACCAAATGGATGAAAAAATTCAACAACTTATGTAAGAGTCAAGAAGAAATAAAGAGTGATATAGCTGCAATAAAAAATCCCGTGAAAAGTTTCAACAGTAGACCAGGAGAAGCAGAGGACCGAATTAGCGAATTAGAAGACAGGGAAGCAAAACACGCCGAAAATGAACTGCAATTGGAGAAAACATTAAAGGACAGGAGAGCATAAGGGAGCTTTGGGACAACATGAAACAAAGCAACATATGAATAATAGGGGTGCCAGGATAACAGGAAGAGGAACAAGGGTTAGAAAACCTATTTGAAGAAATAATGTCAGAAAACTTCCCTGATGTGGGGAACAAAAAAGTCACACAAGCACAGAGACTCCCAAATAAGATGAACCCAAAAAGATCAAAACCAAGACACATTGTAATTACGAAGGCAAACGTTCAAGACAAAGAGAGAATCTTAAAGGCTGCAAGAGAGAGACAGAAAGTTACATACAAGGGATATCGCATTAGATCATCAAATGATTTCTCAACAGAAACACATCAGGCCAGAAAGGAAA
>NW_005356437.1:2520221-2520519 GCF_000412655.1 Myotis brandtii
AAGCTCATTCTATGAAGCCAGCATCACCCTCATACCAAAACCAGATAAAGACAACACAATGAAAGAGAATTACAGGCCAATATCCCTCATGAACATAGATGCCAAAATCCTCAACAAATTTTTAGCAAATCAGATACAGCATTACATCAGAAAGGTCATACACCATAACCAAGTAGGATTTATCCTGGGGTTGCAAAGATGGCACAATATCCACAAATCAATAAACGTGATACATCACATAAACAAATTGAGAGATAAAAATCACATAGTCATATCAATTAATGCAGAAAAAGCATTT
>NW_005356437.1:2521745-2534904 GCF_000412655.1 Myotis brandtii
TTGAGGATAAGAAAATAAACAAAAGTAACAACAGAGCTCCCATAAACAAACTCAATCACATTGTCCCTTGATTTATGACCAGTTTGGTTCTGCATGATAGTGGGAAATGGAACACCATTTCAATACCTGATTCTATAAAGGAAAAATTAAATGATTTATATTTCACACTGTACATAAAAAATATTATAGGTGGAGGGTAGATCATCCATACAGATTGTATATCTGCCCATTTATTTGATTATTCCTAAAAATCATTTAGAAATTTTTCTATATTTTTATTTAATGCAATCATATTCTAATTTATTTATTTATTTATTTTCTTAATACTAGTTTTACTCATGTCCTTCATGTTCTTTTGGTTTTTGTTTTCAATCTTATCAAGAACTTTTTTTCTCTACCCTATCAACTCCTATGTTTATTATTTTGTTAGTTTTACTTTGTTTTGTCTTACCTTGTTTTTTCTCTATAGCTTTTCCCTAGCCTCTGATGACATTAGTCAAGAATGATCTCACTCATTTGTGGAATATAATGAATAACATAAACTGATGAACAAAAACAGATCCAGAGATAGAGAAACATCGATCAGGAAGAGAGGGGAGGGTGAGGAGGGAGGGGGAGAGATCAACCAAAGGACTTGTATGCAACCAATGGAGACAGACACTAGGGGGAGTAAGGGCAGGAGCGGTGGGGTTGGGGGGGGGCAATAGGAGGATAAGGACACATATGTAATACCTTAATCAATAAAGAAAAATATAAAATAAAATAAATAAAAAGACTGTCAGCTGATTTCCCAAAAGAAACTTTGCAGGCCAGAGGAGACTGGCAAAAAATATTCAAAGTAATGTAAAGCAAGGACCTACAACCAAGATTACTCTCACCATCTGTCATATAGAATCACAGGAGAGATAAAGATCTTCCCAGAGAAGAGAAAGCTGGAGGAGTTCATCACCACCAGACTGGTATTACAAGAAATGTTAAAGGGACCTCTTTAAGAAGGAAAAAAAATAATAATAAATATGAATTAGAAAATATCACAAAAAAACACTTCTCATTGACAAAGGCAAACACATAATAAAAGCAATGCATTAACCAACAAGAAAGCTAATACAAAGATTAAAAAAACAAAGTAGGAAGACTGTGTAACTACAATAGTAAATTAAGGGATACACACAAAAATACAGAGAAAATAAGTAAAAAATAACTTCAAAGACATAAAATGGTAGTTATTTCAGACTGTGTTCAAACTTAAGCACATCAACTTAATATAGACTATCAACATAACTTGATATATATGGAGCACCTGGTAATTAAAAACCCAAAATCTACAAGAGAGATACAAGAAATAAAGAGAAAGGAATACAAACACAACACTACAGAAAGCCACCAACATACAACAAAAGTGAGCAAGAGAATAAGAAATGAATACAGAAGAGTTAAAAATCAATCAGAAAACAACTAATAAAATGGCAATAACTACATACTATTAATAATTACTTTATATGTAAATGGATTAAATGCTCCAATCAAAAGACCAATGGATAAAGATATGGTACATATAATACAATGGAATATTAGTCATAAAAAAGAATGAAATCTTACTATTTGTGACAACATGGATGGATCTGAGGGCATTACGCTAAGTGAAATAAATCAGACAGAGAAAGACAAATTCCAGGTGATTTCACTTTTATATGGAATCTGAAGAACCAAATAAACAAACAAACAAAACAGAAACAGACTCACAGATACAGAGAACAAACTGATGGTTTCCAGATGGAAGGGGCTTAGGGGGCTGGGTGAAAAAGTGAAGGGATTAAGAAGTACAAAATGGTAGTTACAAAATGCATGTAAAGTATATGGCATGTAAAGTACAGCATAGGGAATATAATTAATAATATCGTAATAACTATATATAGTATAATATAGGTACTAGACTAATTGAGGGGATCACTTTGTAAATTATATAAATGTCTGTACACCGAAAACTAATATAACACTGAATGTCAACTGTAATTGAAAAATAAAAAAAATAAATATCAACTAATAAAAATTACAAATATGTTCTTCCATTAAATTATTGGGAGCAAGGCAAGTAGTACCTCACTTAATGTTCCCCTACATACATTTAAATATGTTATTATTAATCTATAGTTTAATGAGTAATTCTTGTGATATAGAATCAAAAGACTAGGGAAATTTGCTCTGATTCTAAGATCTAGGCATTGGTAATATGGAGTGTTCAAGCATGTCACTTTTTCTCCAAAAAATAAAGGAATATTGTTTAGAATCCTGGGACACTGTAAAATGTACTAATAGGCTTGAGCACAAGCAATTTTTTGTTGTTGTTAATCCTCACCTGAGGATATTTTTCCATTGATTTTTAGAGAGAGTGGAAGGGAAGGGAAGAGACAGAGAGAGAGGAGCATCAATGTGAGAAAGACACATCGACTGGTTGCCTCCTGCACGTGCCCCTACCAGGGCCAGGGATTGAGCCTGCAACCCAGGTACATGCCTTTAACCAGACTCGAACCCGGGACCCTTCAATCCATGGGGCCGAACATTCTATCCACTGAGCAAAACTGGCTAGGGCAGCACAAGCAATTTTTAAACAGTAAATATCTACTATTTCCTCCACAATTTTCAAAATCCACTTCTTTTTTGTATCCTTTCAATGTTTATCCCAATGCAAGGCATATAGCAGATATGCATTGATGTAATTAAAAGTAATTCTCTAAAAGAAATGAGAATAGTCACTTTGAGATGATATAGTAAATGTGTTTATTTCAGTTTCTACAAGGAGATGGCATATCAGCCTGTGAAAAGCACTCTCTATTTTATTTATTTTTGCTACTTTTATTTTCTCAGATTCTGAATTTTCTCCTGTTCCTTTTCTTATAAAGTGAAAGCTCCTCTATCAGGAGTTACTAAATTTAATGGATAGCAATATAACATCTTTTTATCAACTTGCCCTCCTCACCTCCTTTTCTATCCACTGTCTGTATGGTAATACTATAAGCAAACACTAAGAAAGGAGTTATCTCTTAGCCATTAAGTTTTTAAAATGTCAAAAAATTAAAATTAAGGTTACATGTACAGATTAGGATTCTAATGTAACTAAAGTCTTAATTTTTTCATTGTCATTTCTATATGCTGGTATAAATAAAAATATATATATACTAGCATGCAACACAGTTTCAAAAAAAACAATTCTATATTAATCTATAAATCTGACGTTTCACAAAGTTTTACTCAACTATGCAGATTTAAAGAACATAATAGAAGAACTTCAAGTATTTTACTACTACTACATTAAAAATGCCACAAAACCTTAATAGTTTATGTTATAGATAGAATACCTAGAGACTGATTTGTGCCTTATCTATAATGCTATAAAAACAGTAATGATGACTTAAGAATAGTGTAGGTTTTATAACTATTTTTAACAATAGAAAAATTCAACTAAATTGAACTAAAAAACTACTTTTAAATCATCTAAATAGGATAATCTAAAAATTTTTATCATTTTGTTGAAATTTAAGAGCAGATGTTTAAATTTTCAAACATGACACCTCTGTTTTAAATAAATTGCTTCCATACTTTAAAGAATTCAGCTTTGTTTTAAAGTGCCATGCTTTAAAAAAAGCTTTTCCTAAATAAATCACTATATCTGATGGTCAAAGGAGTTCAAATAAAAGAAAACTCAATTCTAATATTCCACTTGATTCTTGGGCTATACACTGAAATCACATTATTCATTAAATTGTATATTTGCTCTTGAGATAAAGTTTAATTAATATCTCTCACTAAGAGATATGCCAAATTCACATAAATATCTTTAATTATTTTAGCTAGTTACTTACTGAGAGCCATGCAAGGGATTCCATGATTCGATGTTCACATCGCTCTAAATGTTTTATCATTTCTCTGGTCAAGTTGGCTTCTTCTTTGATAAAACTTTCAATCACTTTGTAAAAATCAAAAGCTTTTAAATTAAGTACATTCAGAATCCATGGGAAGGACAAATCTGTTCCAGTATCAAGATTCTGAGATGTACTTCCTAAAAATGAAAGAAAAAAATGTAACTTAGGTATGAAATGTTAAGCCTTAAACTACTTACTTTTAGGCTGGAAGGTTTTATCAAACAAAAAATTAAAAACCACTATAAAAGGCTAAATAAAAAATTTTATTTAGAACATAATTTTTATTTTGGAGCCCAAAGACTCCCAGGGTATAGTTTTTGAAATTTCGAGTATATGTGCATATATAATGTTCCTAGCTTATATCAAATTTTCAAAGGTTTAAGTGTCCCAAACTTATATCAGGGACAGGTTTAATATCTAATCCAGCAATGCATTAACATACCCATTTTAACTGTCTCATTAATACTTGGTTGGGGGAAAGAAAGGATTCTTTAAGATTTTGCTAATTGCTTAGAAAATGTTATTTCTTTTAAATGTGCATTTCTTGGTTATTAATGAGGATTCACAGTTTTCCATATTTGTTTACAAATTTAAGTTTCTCTTTTATTGTGTACTTGTTTCCTTAGATGAATCTTTTGTTTTTGCGAAGGAAGTATTTTTTAACATTTACAACCTTATCTGCAAAATAATACATGTTTAAAATTATATATTTTTTAAAAAACACTATCAGTGGCCTCTTTCTGATTATCTGGTGGATTCTAGCTCCAACCTTTGGTTACATGATCATAGTATCTATAGCAGTGCTTCCTATCAGTGGATGCAGCTCCTTAGTACTCTTAGCATTTTACAATCTCATAAGTATTTGAAGGGATTTCAATAGGTACATTTCCTAGATTCAGAATAGCCCAAAATAGGAGCCCACTGAAATACCATTCCCAATATGACCTGAAATAATTCAGAATATAAGCCAACTAAATAAATGGCTTATTGTGACCAATTACATTCTTCAGTCTATACTGATTTAAAATATGCATTTCTTCACCTTAATGACATCCATCTCCCCCCAAAAAACACACCACACTTTCAATAAGTTTTTTTAACTTTAAATTAAACTAAAATGTTTATTTACTAAAATTTAACTTACTGCTATATGTAGCCATTACAACTTCAAGAGCGCATGCCAACAAAGACATATGAAAGATGTTGTCATTCAGAAGGTTGCTAAAAGAAAAAAATAAAGTGATTTTAAAAAACACTTACTTCTATTTAAAAAAAATTGTTTTTACTAAAGCTAAAAAATTTTACCTAAAATTTTGGATGGATAATCGTTCTTCTTCCTAAAACACATAAAAAAAAGTATTATGCTAAGCAAAACAAGCCAGTCAGAGAAAGACAAGTATCACATGATCTCACTTATATGTGGAATCTAATGAACAAAATAAACTGACAAACAAAATAGATCCAGAGACATGGAAGCATGCAACAGACCGAGGAATCTAAAGGAGGCAGGGACATGGGATGAGATTAACTACAGAACTTATATGAATACTAGTCCTGGTGCACGAATTCGTGCACCAGTGGTCTCCCTCAGCCTGGCCTGTGGGATTGGGCCAAAACCAGCTCTCAGACCTCCTCCCAAGGGGTCCTCGATTGTGAGAGGGTGCAGGGCAGGCTGAGGGACCCCACCGGTGCACAATCAGGGCTGGAGAGGGACACGGGAGGTTGGCCAGGGTGTGTCCGGCCCATCTCACTCAGTCCCAATCAGCCAGACCCCAGCAGCAAGATCACCTACCAGTAGGAGAGACTACCCCTGGTGGTCAGTGGACGTCATAGTGACTGGTTGACAGGCCGACTGGCCCCTGGTGGTCAGTGCATATCAGAATGAGCGGTTGAGCGGCCTTAACATATCATTAGCATATTACGCTTTGATTGGTTGAACAGACAACCAGACACTTAGCATATTAGGCTTTTATTATATAGGATATGCATAACCCATGAACACATACAATAGTGTGGTAAAGGCCTGGGGAGGGGGCAGGAGCTGGGTGGAGCGGGGGTCAATAGTGGGGGGAAAGGGGATATCTGTAATACAGTGGTTCTCAACCTTCTGGCCCTTTAAATACAGTTCCTCATGTTGTGCCCCAACCATAAAATTATTTTCGTTGCTACTTCATAACTTTAATGTTGCTACTGTTATGAATCGTAATGTAAATATCTGATATGCAGGATGGTCTTAGGCGACCCCTGTGAAAGGGTCATTCGACCGTCAAAGGGGTCACGACCCACAGGTTGAGAACCGCTGCTGTAATACTTTCAACAAAAATAAATTTTAAAAAAATATTTAACTGAAACCTTTTTTACGTTGACATTGAAATTTTTTTCTATTGTTTTCTTTTTAACTTACTGATTTAAGCATGGATTCCATTACTCGGTAATACAACCGAACTCCAAGTTTGTATCGCTATAAATAAAGAAAAATAATTATATCCCACTACTTTAGAAAATTACAACAATTATTAATCTTTTTAAAATTTTCCTTGAAACACATTTCTGAACCTTCTTAGGAATATGACTACCAAGAGATTAGGAAAGGTAGCTTGTCTAAAACTCAACACTTAAATATAAATGATAGCTAACATTCCCAATAAATTATCAAGATGGAGGTCTGTGTTTTCATTCATACCACTTCAGTCTATATCATTCAACAGATTATATATATAAAATGTTATGTGCCTAGTACTATTTTTACATACTAATGTAATACTTTTTGTGACCTAGACCATGTATTTTCAAGATAGCTGTCCAGGATGACAAAATAGACTCTGTCCATAAAATTGGCAAAGGCAAAAATCAAATTTCACTGATCTTATCAGCAAAAAATTTTAACCTAAAAACTAGTTCCCATTAGCTCAAAGAATAATCAAATTTGAGAGATACACACATGCAGACACACACACACTCACACACAAGCCATATTGCTTCATTTCAAATTATGAGCATAAATTTCATATACAAACAAAAGAACTTTGCAGGTAGGAGAGTGTAAAGGGGGGATAAATGGTAATGGAAGGAGACTTGACTTGGGTGGTGAACACACAATATACAGATGATGTATTATAGAATTATCCCCTGAAACTTATATCATTTTATTAAACAACTAGGGGCCCAGCGCGCGAAATTGCGTGAGACCCAGACCCGGCGTGCCGTGGGATGCAGCGTCAAGTCACCTCCTGGTGACCAGTCTTGGTTCGTTAAGGCATTACGAACACTGGGGTTTTTATTATGTAGATGTCATCCCCAATAAATTCAATTAAATATTAAATATAATTGTTTAAAATACTCATGGCATCGAAATATAAACTCGCTACACTGAAATAAATGTGTATAGTAGAATACAGTCTTCATATATATCTTTATGTATTACCTCATTAATGTCACAATGAAGCACAGTAAATAAACAACCTGATTTTCAGTCCAGCCAGTGTAGCTCAGTGGTTGAGCATCGACCTATGAACCAGGAGGTCACAGTTTGACTCCCAGTCAGGGCACATGCCCAGGTTGCAGGCTTAATTCCCAGTATTTGATGTGCAGGAGGCAGCCAATCAATGAGTCTCTCTCATCATTGATGTTTCTATCTCTCTCTCTCTCTCCCTTCCTCTCTAAAATCAATAAAAAATATTTTTTAAAAAACAACAAAAAAACACACCTGATTTTCAGAGAAGTGACTGATTATAATGGTAGAACCAGATGGTTCTGATCCAGAGCCCATACTCTTATCCAACATATTAGTTTTAAATTTTCTGAAATAATAATAGCAATATTAAAAATATTACTGATAAATGGCATGTACAATATAATCCCATCCCATATAAGTATATGCATACAGAACTATTCCTAAATGTAGAAGTCAAAGCATGTGCAATAGTATTTAATAGTATCAAAGATTTTTTAAAAACCTTTTTCTTCCTTGATTTTTTTTAAATATCTACACTTTTTCTAAAATTTTCTGCATGTTTACTTTTGTTTTTTATAGGAGTGAAGGGTATTTTCCCATAAAGTTTTCCATAATAGCAGCATAGATGAGCAGCGGAGATATAGTATGTGTCAGTATTTTATACTATTGGACAAATACCATAATAATACTTATACAGTTTGAACAGATGTTGCATTTGAAATATAACAACAGTAATCAATATTATAGTTACCTGTGATCCAATTTCTATACATCCCTGTCCCACAGCTTTAGCAAACTTCTCTTTAAATATGTATCCAATATCCTGCACTCTTTTCAGGATACTTTCCATTGGATTCACTGTGCAGTTCTTAAGAAGAAAAACAGAAATATTGAGAATACTTTTTAATCAAAATTAACATATTGTCTATACTTCACTAGCAATTAGGGAAATACAAATTAAAATTACAATGAGATACCACCTCATACCTATTAGAATGGCTATTATCAATAAGACAAGTAATAACAAGTGTTGGAGAGATTCACTGCTGGTGGGAATCACTATGGAAAAGTGTATGGAGGTTCCCAAAAATTAAGAATAGAGTTACCATATGACCCAGAAACCCCTTGTCTGGGTAGCTACCCGAAAAATTTGAATACATTCATTCACAAAGATATATGCACCCCTATGGTGATTGCAGCATTATTCATAGTGGCCAAGACATGAAAACAACCAGTGTCCTTCGATAGATGATTGGATAAAGAAGGTGTGGTACATATATACAATGGAATACTACTCAGCCATGAGAAAAAATGAAATACTGCCATTTGTGACAACACAGGTGGATCTTGGGAATATCATGCTAAGGGAAATAAGTCAGAAAGAAAAAGTTAAGAATAATGTGATTTCATCCATATGAGGGATATAAAACTGAAAATAACACATGAAAAAACAAGATAAACAAACAAGCAAAAACTTATAGTCAAAGACAACAGTATAGTGGTAATCTGAGGGAAGAGAGTGGGAGGGGTAAACAGTAAAAGGGGTCAAATATATGGTGATGGAAGAAGATTTGACTTTGGGTGGTGAACACACAATACAGTATATACAGATGATGTATCACAGAACTGTACACTTGAACCTATATAATCTTATTAATCAATGTCACCTCCAATAAGTTTAATTAAAAAATAAAATTGTATTACAAATATGTTTAAAAAGATGAGAAGACCTAAATAGTCATTTTTCCAAAGAGGACATACAGATGGCTAACAGGTACATAAAATGTTGCTTAATGTTGCTAATCATCAGAGAAATGCCAATCAAAATCCACAATGAGATATAACCTCATACCTGTTAGAATGACTATGATAAAAAAGATAAAAAATAACAAGTGTTGATGAGGATGTAGAGGAAAAGAAGCACTTATGTACTGTTGGTGGAAATGTAAATTGGTGTAGTCACTATGAAAATAGAATGGAAATTTCTCAAAAAAACTAAAAATAGAACTATCATAATATCCAGCAATCCCACTTGGTATTTATCTAAAGAAAACAAAAACACTGACACAAAAAGATGTCTGCACCCCATGACCATTGTAGCATTATTTACAATAGCCAAAATATGGAAACAATCTAAGTGTTCATTGATGGCTAAATGAATAAAGCAAAAAAAGTGGTATATGTGTATATATAGGATGTCCCAAAAAATGTATACGCACATTTTGAATAATTATAAAGACAGTGTTTATTAAAATACAACTCATTTTCAAAATTGAGCTATCAGCTGTTAAAATGTGTATACATATTTTAGTGATGCCCTATATTTATACACAGGTATATATAATTCATATATATATATATATAAATATTATATATGAATATATATATGTGTGTGTATATATACACACACACACACACACACACACACACACACATACATACACACACAATGGAATAATATTCAGCCATAAAAAAGGAAATTTTGCCATGTGCAACAAAATGGATGGATATTAAGGGCATTATGCTGAGTGAAACAAGTCAAACAGAAAGACAAATACCCTATGACCCCATTTATATACATAATATTAAAAATAAATAAAACAAAAAATATAAGCTCATAGATACAGAGAATAGATAGTGGTTGCCAGAGGTGTGTGGGGTGAACAAAATGGATGAAGGAGGTCAATGGTACAAACTTCCAGGTATAAAATAAATAAGTCATGGGGATATAATGTACAGCAGGGGTGAGGAACACTGGGCTTGTGGGCCATAAAACGCCCAAAAATCATCTGGTCTGGCCCTGCTAAGGCATCAGGGGTGAATTAATTAAATGTTTGACCAAATATAGTAGGCTAAATTTTAAGTTGATATATTTTTTAAATATATTTTTATTGATTTCAGAGAGGAAGGGAGAGGGAGAGATCCGATAGAAACATCAATGATGAGAGAGAATGCATGCCCCCTACTGGGGATCGAGCCCGCAACCCAGGCATGCGCCCTTGATCAGAATTGAACCCAGTACCCTTCAGTCCACAGGCCGACGCTCTATCCACCGAGCCAAACCAGCTAGGGCTTAAGTTGATATTTTGTATGGCCTGTGAATGATGCTATGAATATCCAAATGGCACCGTGGCAGAAAACCAGTTCCCCAACCCTGCTGTATAGCATGGTCACTATAGTTAACAATATTACATTGCATATATGAAAATTGCTAAGAGAATAGGTCTTAAAAGTCTCTATCTCAAAAACAAAAATTTTGTATACTTGAAACTAACAGTGTTATTATGTATCTATTAACCGTACTAAAAAAAATGAAACAATTACCAAAAACAAAAAGGAGCCTCATATGCTCTCATAAATTATCATCATTAGGAGTTATATTAGAATGTATGTTATGCCCCAAAAAATCAACTGATAAAAATGAAACTAAGATTTGAGCTTGGTATCATTTCCTAATTTAAAATTGTGCTTTCAGGAGAGTCCAAAATGGCAGTGTAAGTGGAAGCTATACTAACATATTCCCAGGACTAAACTGAAATTACAACTAAAATACAGAAAAACCATCCTAAATAATCAAATGAAGACTAGCTGGAGAGAATCATCACAACCAAGGATGGAAAGTGAAGACCACATAGTGACTGGTAGGAAGTGTAGAGGCACTAAAGAGCTGGCCAGGCTCCCACAGACAGCAGCTGAAGTTCCGGAGGGATATCTCAGCAATGGGGGGCTTCCCACTGAGAACTCTGGGGTCTAACCCCCAATCTAGTCCTCCAGCTCAGAGTAGCAGAACTGAGAAAGGTGCCCACACAACGTCTGGCTGGTTTGCTATCTGCCAGGGTGGCCAGCTGGAAATACAGGCACCCACGTAAAGGGCCAACACACAAAATTTCGTATGCAGCCACTCTCCTTGGGCTCTGGCAGAAGGATGGGAGAGTGAACTGGAGCTGTGTGAGGAGAGTCCAGGGTTGGGGGCTCTGGGATTGGAGCTTGGAGGTCATCTACCCTGGTTTCCTGTACTGATTCATTCCCTCACGCTTTAGAGGACATCTTTCTCTGAAGACCTTTACCATCCAGACAGCTTTTGCCTGGGGGGTGGGGGTGGGATAACTGACCCACCCTATTGGAAAACCCCTTGCCCCACACTGTGGAATTGCTGGAGTGCATTAAGAGACTGTGAAATTTCTGAGGCCCATTAAGAGAATAACATTCAGCCTGCAGGAAGAAGAAATTGCCCCACCATATTGGAAAACCTCTTGCACCTCCCTGTGGTCCAAAGCCTGAGGCTAATCAAGACTAAATAACAATTAGGCTATAGGCAGAGGTGGATCTCTGTAGGCTTTCAGTCTTTGCTTGATCCTCTTCTGGCCCAGGGCTAGGAAAAGCAGACCTTGGTGCACATTTTTGTCCTTTCCAAAGGCACCAAGCCCCAGCAGAGGGAGCCACAAGCTATGAATTGCTAATAGTTCCAAACAGCGTGTCCAGGGCCAGGCACAAACAGCATCTGACATTGTCCTGCATTAGAGATTGGGAGTGGTAGTAGATCTAACTCATGACACAAACCCAGACAGACAGCCAAAATCAGGACAGAAAAAATCAAGCCCAAATGAAAGAACAAGAGAATTCTCCAGAAGAAGAGTTAAATGAAACAGAGATAAGAAATTTATCAGATATAGAGTTTTGAATAATGATGGCAAGGATGCTCAAGAGCATGAGAAAAGATATAGTAACTATGAAAAAAGTCATAAATGAGGAATGACATAGCACTAATAAAGAAGACATAGGAGGGAATACACAACAGATTAGTGGAAGCCGAGTATGGGATTAGTGAATTAGAAAACATGGTAGAAAAAAATCATTCACTCAGAGAACCAAAAAGAAAAAAAAAGAAAAAACAGGTGGAAAGCTTAAGGGAGCTGAGGGACAGCATGAAACATAACAATATTTACATCATAGGAGAACAGAAGGAAAAGAAAGTGAGCAAGGGATAGAGAAACTATTTGAAAAAATAATGGCAGAAAACTTCCCTAACCTGGTGAAGGAAAATGTCACACAAGTTCAGGACGAACTGAGAGTCCCAAGCAAGAACCTACATAGGCCCACACATAGACACATCATAATTAAAGTGCCAAAAATTAAAGACAATGAGAAAATCTTAAAGGCAGCAAGAGAAAAGCAATTTGTTACCTACCAAGAAGCTCCCATAAGGCTGTCAGCTGATTTCTCATCAGAAACTCTATGGGCCAGAAGGGAATGGCATGAACTAAAAGCAAGGATCTGAAACCATGATTTCTATATCCAGCAAGACTATCATTCAAAGTAGATGATGAAACAAAGAGCTTCCCAGACAACAAAAGGCTAAAGGAGTTTATCACTACCAAACCAGCACTGCAAGAAATGCTAAAGAACTGCAGTAATGAGAAGAAGAAATACAGAGAGAAACATAGTAATAAACTATTAAAATGCCAATAAATAAGAACCTACCAATAACAACCTTAAATATAAATGGATTAAATGATCCAATCAAAAGACATAGGGTTACTGAATGAATACAAAAACATGACCCAAGTATATGCTCTCTACAAGAGACCCACCTCAGAACAAAATGTTCACAAAGGATGAGAATGAAGGAATGGGAACAAATTTTCCATGCAAATAAAAACAAACAAACAAAAAATCTAGGGTAGCAATATTCATATCTGACAAAATGGACTTCAAAATGAAAGCCATCACAAGAGACAATAAAAGTCACTAATAATACTATAGGGATCGATCCAACAAGAGGACA
>NW_005356437.1:2534953-2536470 GCF_000412655.1 Myotis brandtii
AAAAAAAAAAAAAAAAAAAAAAACTTCTGGAGAACTTTAAGGGAGAGATCAACAACAATACAGTCATAGTAGGGGACTTTAACATCCCCACTGACTTCACTAGATAGATCTTCCAGACAAAAAATTAACAAGGAAACAGTGACTCTAAAGGACACACTGGATCAAATGGATTTAACTGATATTTATAGAACATTTCAACCCAAAGCTGCAGAATATACATTCTTCTTAAGTGTGCCTGGGTCATTAACAAAGAGAGACCACATTTTAGGACACAAAATAAGTCTCTACAAGTTCACGAAGATTGGAATCATATCAAGCATCTTCTCAGGTCACAATAGAATCAAATTAGAAATCAATAAAAATACTAAAAATCATTCAAATACCTGGAGGCTAACTAGCATGTTATTAAACAATGAATGGGTTACCAATGAAATCAAGAAATAACAAAACTTCCTGGAAACAAATGAAAATGAACAGACAAAAACCGAAATCTCTGGGACACAGGAAAAGTAGTCCTGAGAAGGAAGTTCCACTACATGGCTACGTAAAAAAAAACCAAACAAGAAAAATGCCTAATAAACTATTTCACCCTACAACTTAAAGATTTAGAAAGAGAACAAGAGAAGCCCAGAATAAGTAGAAGGAAATAATAAATATTAGAGCAGAAATAAATGACATAGAGACTAAAAAATCAATATAAAAGATCACTGAAACCAAGAGCTGGTTCTCTAAAAAGATAAACAAGATTGATGAACCTTTAGGTAGACTCATCAAGAAACAGAGAGAGAGGACTCAAATAAATAATATCAGAAATGAAAGTGGTAAAGTAACAACTGACACCACAGAAATACAAAAGATTATAAGAAAATACTATGAACAACTATATGCCTATAAGCTGGACAATGTGGATAAAATGGAAATATTCCTAGAAAAATACAATCTTCTAAAATTATAAGAAAGAATCAGAAAACCTGAGATCAGGGGCCAGCGGCCTGGGGGAGGGGCCATGGGTGGTTGGCCGGCTGGTCCTGGCCCTGATCAGAGTGGGGGGACCAATCAGAGGCAGAGCTGGCTGGGAGGAGGGACTGCAGGCTGATTGGGGTGGTGAGGGCCAATCAGGGGTGGTGTTGACAGGGGGGAGGGGCCACAGATGGTTGGCCAGCTGGCCCTGCCCCATATTGGGGTGGGGGGGGACAATCAAGGGCGGGGCCAGCTGGGGGAAGGAGCTGAGGGCCGATTGGAGTGGGGCGGTATGATCGGGGATGGGGCCGGCCGGGAGAAAGGGCTGCGTGGGGGTTGGCTGGCTGGCCCCACCACCCTATCGGGCTGGTTCGCTGGTGGGAGTGGGCGTCATAGTGACCAGTCGTTATGGTCGTTACAGCATTATGGTCGCTGGCTTTTTATATCTATACTAGAGGCCCGGTGCACAAAAATTTGTGCACTCGGGGGGGAGGGAGGGTCCCTCAGCCTGGCCTGTGCCCTCTCGCAGTCTGGGACCCCTCAGGGGATGACCACTT
>NW_005356437.1:2537331-2539398 GCF_000412655.1 Myotis brandtii
CAGCTGCCTGGCTGCCGGCTGCCATCTTGGTTGGCAGTTAATTTGCATATCGCCCTGATTAGCCAATGGGAAGCGTGTCGGAGGTACAGTTAATTACCATGTTTGTCTATTATTAGATAGGATATATATAAAAAGCCAGTGACCGGACTGCCGAAATGACCAGAATGACTGGTTGCTATGACACACACTGCGGACAGGCAACCGGCCCGATCAGGAGGTGCAGCCAGCCAGCCAACCTCCCGCGTCCCCTCTCCCTAGCCGGCCCTGCCCCTGATCAGCCTCTCCCACCCTGATAGGAGGGCAGGGTGTTCAGCCAACACCCCAGGGCCCTCCACCTTGGATGGCCCTGTCCGATGGGCCCCCACCACCCAATTGGCCCACAGCCCCTCTCCCCAACGGGCCCCACCCCTGATCACTCCTGTACCTCAATAAGGGGTGGTTTCAGCCGGCCAGCCAACCTCCTGCAGCTCCTCCCCCCACCCAGCCCCACCTCAAATTGGTCCCCCCACCTTGATCAGGGGCAGGGCCAGCAGCCAACTGCCTACAGCCACTCCCCCTGGCTGGCCCTACCCCCAATGGGCCCCCACTACCCCATTTGGGGGCAGGGCCAGCCAGCCCAGCACCCACAGCCCCCCTACCCTAATCAGGGGCGGGACCCACCAGCCAATCGCCCACAGCCCCTTTCCCCCACCAGCCCAGCCTTGATTGGGCCCCAATCCGGGGCAGGCCGGCTGGACAACCTCCCACCATCTCCTCCTCCCGCCTCCCGACAGGCCCGGCCATGATCTGCCCCATTTGGGGCCAGGCCACCAGACCCCATCCATGCACGAATTCATGCACTGGGCCTCTAGTATACAGATAATGATGTCTCAGAAAGAGAAACTAAACAAATAATCCCATTTACAATTGCAACAACAACAAAAATTAAGATACTTAGGAATAAATTTATCCAAGGAGGTAGAAGACTTGTACTCAGGAAACTACAGGAGATTGAAAAGAGAGATAGAGGACGATATAAACAAGTGGAAGAATATACTATGTTCATGGACTGGTAGAATTAATATCATTACAATGTCCATACTACCCAAGCAACCTACAGATTCAATACAAACCCTATTAAAATATCAACAGCATATTTCACAGATCTCTAATAGATACTCTAAACATTTATATGGAACCAAAAAGGAACATGTATAGCTGCAGCAATGTTGAGAAAGAAGAATAAAGTTGGAGGGATTACAATACCAGATATCACGTTATACTACAAAGCCACTGTAATCAAAACAGCCTGGTACTGGCATAAGAACAGCATATAGATCAATGGAACAGAACAGAGAACCCAGAAATAGACCTAACCCATTATGCTCAATTAATATTTGACAAAGGAGGCAAAAGCGTACAATAGAGTCAAGACAGTCTCTTCAGTAAATGGTGTTGGGAACATTGGTCAGGTACATGCAAAAAAATGAAACTAGACCACCAACTTACACCAGACACAAGAATAAATTCAAAATGGATAGAAGACTTAAATGTAAGTTGTGAAACCATAAAAATCCTAGAGGGAACCATAGGCAGCAAAATCTCAGACATCTCTCATAGCAATATATTTATAGATACATCTCCCAGGGGAAGGGAAACTAAGGAGAAAATAAACAAATGGGGCAACGTGAAACTTCTGCACAGCTAAAGTAACCATCAACAAAATGAAAAGAGAGCCTTCTGTATGGGAGAACATATTTGGCAATGATACATCTGATGAAGGGTTATTACCCAAAATATATAAGGAACTCATACAACTTAGTAAAAGGAAGATAATCAAATTAAAAAATGCGCAGAGGAGCTATATAGACACTTATCTAAAGTGGACATACAGATGGCCAAGAGACATATAAAAACATGCCCAAAGTCACTGGTCATCAGAGAGATGCAAATTAAAATGACAATGAGGTATCATCTCACACCTGTCAGAATGGCTACCATCAACAAATCAACAAATGAGAAGTGCTGGAGAGGATGTGGAGAAAAGGGAACCCTAGTACACTGCTGGTGGAAATGCAGACTGGTGCA
>NW_005356437.1:2539652-2553472 GCF_000412655.1 Myotis brandtii
CATAAACCAGGAGGTCATGATTCAATTCCCAGTTGGGGCACATTCCAGGTTGCAGGGCTTGATCCCCAGTGTGGGGCATGCAGGAGGCAGCCGATCGATAATTCTCTCTCATCATTGATGTTTCTATCTCTCTCTCCCTCTCCCTTCCTCTCTGAAATTAATAAAAATATACTTAAAAATAAAAAAAAAGCTGTGGTACATTTACACCATGGAATACTATGCAGCAGTAAAAAATGAAGAATCTCTTATCCTTTGAGACAGCATGGAGGGACTGAAGAGTATTATGTTAAGTGAAATAAGTTAGAGAAAGATAAGTATCACATATTTCACTCATATGTGCAATCTAATGAACAAAGTAAACTGATGAACAAAACAGAGCCAGAGACATAGAAGCATGGATCTGTAGAATCTCAAAGGGAAGGTGAGAGTGGGTGAGGGGTGGGAAGAGATCAACCAAAGAACTTGTATAAATATATGCATAACCCATGGACAATAGTGTGGTGAAGCCTAGCGTGCGGGCGGGGATGGGCTAAAAGGGATCACTGGGGGGAAAAAGAGGACATATGTAATACTTTCAACAATAAACATTTTTTAAATGAAAAAAAATAAAATTGTTTTTGCCCTGGCCAGGTAGCTCAGCTTGTTATAGCATCATGTCATCCTGATAATCAAAAGTTTTGGGTTCGATCCCCAGTCAGGGCACATACAAGAATCAACCAATGAATGCATAAATACGTAAAACAACAAATTGATGTTTCTCTCCCCCTACTCTCTCTCCTCCACCTTCCTCTCTCTCTTAAAAAAAAAAAAGTTAAGAATTACCTAAATAATTTAGCTACGTATTTAGAAACACAGAGAAATGGTTACAAAGTTCTAATATATGTATTATATAAGGTAGGGTTATATCAATTTTTTTTCAAAATATATTTTTATTGATTTCAGAGAGGGAGAGGGACAGAGATATAGAAACATCAAGGATGAAAGAGAATCATGGATCGGCTGCCTCCTGCACGCCCCCCGACTGGGGATCGAGCCCACAACCCGGCCATGTGCCCTTGACCGGAATCGAACCTGGGACCCCTCAGTCTGCAGGCTGATGCTCTATCCACTGAGCTAAACTGGCCAGGGCAGGTTATATCAATTTTAATGATTAAAATACCTCACAAGATAATTATTAAAATGCATATTATGATACATTAAAATATTGTCACAAACCTGATTTTCTTCAGCTATAACCAAAGATGAACTTCATTTTATAATCTCTATCAATCAAACACATTTAAAATATTATACATTAGAAAATAAACAAACCAGCTGGTGTGGCTCAGTGGCTGAGCATCAACCTATGAACCAGGAGGTCAATGTTTGAGTCCCAGTCAGGGTACATGCCCAGGTTGTGGGCTCAATCCCCAGTAGGGGGCGTGCAGGAAACAACCAATTAATGATTATCTCTCATCATTGATGTTTCCTCTCCCTCCTCTCCCTTCTTCTATAAAATCAATAAAAATATATTTTCTAAAAAAGAAAATAAATGTTTCAAAATTAAGACTAATTATAATTTTCTTTGAAATGTAAACAGTCATTCAAAAATTTCCCATTCTATAAAATAAATGATTTTATCTTTATGAAACAAAAACAGCACACAAGTCTTAGAAACATGGAAACAAAGAAACATTTCCTGTCAGAAAATTATTGTTGCCAAAATATCCATTAAAATGTGTATAAGCTTCTAAAGTTTTACTTATACACAAAAGGAAATGTGGCATTAATTTTTAAAATGAATAAACCTGATGTAATAAAGAAGCAAAATCAAAGAAAAGCTTACTGTTCTTCAAGATATGTCCATTCTGAGATAGGTAATCTGTACTAGTAGCCTACATAAAACTCAAAAAAACCCTCTAAGTTCATCCTAAACTAACTTTCACTACTAAAGGAACTAAACAAAAGCTATGTCTGAACCAGAAAGAAAATGATCTTGGAAATGAGGTCTGAACAAGACTCCACAAAAAAACTACTAGATCTAATAAATGAATTTAGCAAAGTAGCAGGATACAAAATTAAATTCAGAAATCAGTGGCATTTTTATACACTAATCATGAACTATCAGAAAGAGAAACTAAGAAAGCAATCCTACTTACTATTTCAACAACAACAAAAACTAGGTACTTACTGGTAGGAATAACTTTAAGCAAGGAGATAAAAGATTTGTACTCTGAAAACTATAGGACACTGAAGAAGGAAACTGAGTAAGATACAAACAAATGGAAGAATACTAGCATACTGTGATCATGGATCGGAAGAATTAACATCAAAATGTCCAAACTCCCCAAAGCAATCTACAGATTAATGCAATTCCTATGAAAATACCAATGGCATTTTTTACAGGTCTAGAACAAATATTCCAAAAATTTTTATGGAACCACAAAAGACCCTGAATAGCCTCAGCAATCTTGAGAAAGAACAAATTTGGAGGTATCACAATACCTGATAGCAAACTATAAGACCACTGTAATCAAAACAGCCTGGTACTGGCATAAGAACGGGCATATAGATCAATGGAACAAAACAGAGAGCCCAGAAATAAACGCCTTTATGGTCAATTAATATTTGACAAAGAAGGCAAAAGCATACAATGGAGTAAAGACAACCAGCCTCTTGAATAAATGGTGTTGGGAAAATTGGACAAGTATGTGAAAAAAATTAGACCACCAACTTACAGCATACACAAGAATAAATTCAAAATGGGTAAAAGATATAAATGTATGCTGCAAAACCATAAAAATCCTAAAAGAAAACATAGGCAGTAAAATCTCAGACATCTCTCATAGCAATATTTTTGCTGATATATCTCCTTGGACAATGGAAACAAACACAGAAAAAAATTAAACAAGTGGAATTACATCAAACTAAACGGCATCTGTACAGCAAAGGAAACCACCAACAAAGTGAAAAGAGAACCCCACTGTACAGGAGAACATATTCACCAATGATACATTTGACTAGGGGTTAATTTCCAAAATATATAAAGAACTTATACAACTCAACACCAGGAAGACAATTAATCCAAATCAGGTTCTTTGCCCATTTTTTACTGAAAAGAACCTCAATAAACACTTCTCCAAAGAGGACATACAGATGACTGATAGACATATGAAAAACTGCTCAAAGTCACTAATCATCAGAGAGATGCAAATTAAAACCACAATGAGATATCACTTCACACCTGCCAGAATGGCTACCATCAATAAATCAACAAATAGCAAGTGCTGGCTAGGAATTGGAGAAAGGGGAACCCTAGTTCAGTGATGGCGAACCTATGACACGTGTGTCAGAGGTGACACGCAAACTCATTTTTTTGGTTGATTTTTCTTAGTTAAATGGTATTTAAATATATAAAATAAATATCAAAAATATAAGTCTTTGTTTTACTATGGTTGCAAATATCAAAAAAATTCTATATGTGACACGGCACCAGAGTTAAGTTAGGGTTTTTCAAAATGCTGACACGCCGAGCTCAAAAGGTTCGCTATCACTGCCCTAGTTCAATGTTGGTGGGATTGTAGACTTGTGCAGCCACTGTGGGAAACAGAACAGAGTTTCCTCAAAAAATTAAAAATGAAACTGCCTTTCAACCCAGCAATCCCACTTCTGAATATATATCCTAAGAATCCTGAAACACCAATTTGAAAGAATACATGCACCCCTATGTTCATAGCTGCATTATTTATAACTGCCAGGATCTGGAAACAGCCCAAGTGACCATCAGTTGATGAGTGGATTAAAAAGCTGTGGTATATATACACAATGGAATACTATGTGGCCATAAAAAAGAAGAAAATGTTACCTTTTAAATTTACTTTTTATTGGTTTTTAGAGAGAGAGAGAATGGAAGAGAGAGAGAGATTTGTTTTTCCACTTATTTATGCACTCATTGGTTGCTTCTTGTATGTGCCCTGACAGGAGATCAAACCTGCAACCTTGGCACATAGGGACAATACTCTAACAGCTACCCACCCAGGGCAAATCTTGCCCTTTGTGACAGCATGGATGGAACTGGAGATTATTATGCTAAGTGAAATGAGCCAGTCAGAGAAAGACAAATACTATACGATCTCACTTATATGTGGAAATCTAATGAACAAAATAAACTAATGAACAAAACAAACAGCATGGATACGAGAACAGACTGACAGTTGTCAGAGGGAAGGGAGGAGGGAGACTGGATAAAAGTAGATGAAGGGATTAGCCAAAGAACATCTGTCTATACTAATAAAGAGCTAATATGCTAATGAGCATGATGCCATAATGACCAGGTCATTAGTATATTAGCTGGGGTGTTGCTCCGGAGACGGGGCGGAAGCAGGGAGGCGCCTAGAGGAGGCGGAACCATCCTGTGCCGGGGAGAGCAGGGGTGAGAGCCCATAGCGCCCCCCTCACCAGTCCTTCACCACCCACCGCGGGCATTCTGAGTGCCCCACGGCCCACCTGCCAGGGGAAGGAGCACAGCACAGCAGGTGGAGGCTTCCATGCTCTCCTCCAGAGCCATGACAGGGCGGAGCCTCCGTATTGCTCTGGAGATGGGGCAGAAGCAGGGAGGCGCCTGGAGAAGGCAGAACCAGCCTGAGGCGACTGGAGGGACTGAGGTTGGGGCTTGAAGCAGCCAGAGAAGGCCAGAGGGTTTGGGGGCTGGGCCAGGCATGCTGGAGCTCTGCGTGGACAGGTTCGGGTGTCAAGGCAGGGCTGCAAAAGTGTCTCAGCTTGAGCAGTCAGTCACCTTTGCATTGATTCTTTGAAGCTTTTGTCTTATCTATATATTATAAAAGCCTCATATGCAAATTGTCCCCACGGGAGTTCAACCGGGAGACCAATCGCTTTCTATGACATGCACTGACCATCGGGGGCAGTGCAGAATGAAGGAAGGCCCAGCCAGCAGCAGAAGTAAGGCCCTGGCTGGCAACCGGAAGGCCCCAATCGGCCCTGATTGCCAGCCAGGCCTAGGGACCCTACCCGTGTATGAATTTCGTGCACCAGGCCTATAGTATATACATAACCCATAGACACAGACAAGTGTGGTGATGGCTGAAGGGAAGGGAGTTGGGACTGGGTGGAGATGGGCAAAGGAGGTAGAATATGGGGACATCTATAATGTCAACAATAAAAATAAAGTTAAAAAAATAAATTATAAGAAAAAATGCTGAGTAAGGTAAATAATAAGAGGAAATCTAAGAAAAATGCTGTCTACTAGTAACATCTACTAATAATATTTAATATTGAAGCTTTTAAAAAATAAGGTAATAGACAACTATATTCTTGTTGATTGGGAATAAGTATTTTAAAAATACTCAGAATTTTAACTTCTAATTTCAAATTTCTTTGCTAAGATATTACAATAAATAATGTTCATATATGGCTTACATTAAAATAGGAAATCAGATTTTCTGATGGTTGATCACTTGCTGAATTTAAGATCATCATTAATTGTTGGATAGTATTCATAACAGTCCTAGACAAAAAACAACAACAGAAGTGTTAAGCAATAAAGGGAAAAAAATGAAACGTATCTAACACACAAATTAAATATATCTTCAAACTCACTGTCTCCCATTTATCTTTAAAAAGTTCTCTACATCGCTTCTCAGCCTTTTGGCTAAGATCAAGTGTAGTATCTGTTCTTATCAGTTTAAAAAGTTCTCTACAATAAAACTTTATAAAACCCTTAGTGTACTATTATTTACAAGGAATTATATTTTACTTAAAGCTTAAAGATAAAATGTGTTCATAATGTTTCTAAAAAACGATGAGCTTATTTACTAATAGAACTATAAATTAATATAACATTAAGTGGTCAAACTAATATTATATTAAGGAGAAAACATATAAGCTAGCATCAAAATAGTAATCTTTTAATAAAACATTAATATAATTAAATACTAAACTTTTTCAAATAAAGACAGCAAGAAATTTTTCAAAAGGAAAGCATACATAATTTTAGAAGTCATCATTGTTAAAGCATAAAATTAGGTCAATATCTTAGGAATTCTCTTTAATTCTATAATTGTATGATTGATGGTATAGTAAATATTAATGTTCCAATTTTGGAGTAGCAGTATATTGCTACTGTAGGCACTACTTAATGATGCAAAGAACTGTAGAATATTTATGGTTGAAAGGATTGTTAAATATTATTCAGTAAAATGTGTTCAGTGTTCTCAGTCAAGCATCTATAAACTGATACCTACACTTCCTCACCTTTCAAATACATTGCTTCTATGACTTGTACATCCAATAATCTACTTAAAGCACAGTGACTTAAGTCACAAACTTCTAAACCAAAAATCTTTCTCATTTTATCTTATATTTGACTTCCTTGAGGTATACTTGACTTTCTTAAACACCTGCTCTTTCCTGAAACTGCCTCCCCGCCCTTTGGCTTTTCTGCATTCACTCTCTGAGCTCCCAATCACACTTCTCATTTAATCTACCTTCTATTTAGTCCTTCAATGACAGCATTCTTTCTGGTTCAGCCCTTAGACATACATTCTTGCCATTATACACCTTCACTTCAGGCAACCTCATCTACTTTAGGGCTTTAACTCTCCCTGATTATTCCCTAATATATAAGATCCTTATGTCCTACTACTTACTACACATCTTCATATCCCATAAAAGCCGCAAGAATAATATTCTAAATATGAATTCATCAAATATTTGCAAACCTGTTTTTGCTCCTTCATTTCCACTGCCTATCTCTTGTTTCAACATCTTTCAACTGAATTACTGCAATACAACAGTCCAGAGATTTTGACTCACTATGTCTACGGTAGTAGGCTCTAGGCCAGTGATGGCAAACCTATGAAACGCGTGTCAGAGGTGACATGCGAACTCATTTTTTTGGTTGATTTTTCTTAGTTAAATGGCATTTAAATATATAAAATAAATATCAAAAATATAAGTCTTTGTTTTACTATGGTTGCAAATATCAAAAAATTTCTATATGTGACACGGCACCAGAGTTAAGTTAGGGTTTTTCAAAATGCTGACACGCCGAGCTCAAAAGGTTCGCCATCACTGCTCTAGGCACATGTACTTGGAAAAAACTCCCCAGGTTATTATAATTTGACCCCTGATTAAGAACCATTGTGACAGATTAACAGGTCTCAGTATTTCTCACCATGTTCGCCTCCACCACCTCACAAACTAACACCATGTAAACTTTCAAAAACCAAGTCTGATTTTATCCTTACGTCTGCTTAACACCCATTTATACCAACAGGCTATGTATATTGTGCACAAGCTAATGTCAAAACTTGTGAGTATGGAAAATAAGGTCCTTCATAATCTGATTCCCACCCTCCTCTCCTGCCATGTCATTTTCTCATTTTACAGTCAATCAATACAGAGCTGCTAATAGTTCCCCGGAAACATCTTGTTGTTTCTTCCTTCCATCCCTTTGCATATGCTGTTCCCACCCACTAAAATGCCAGTATCCTGTGACATAAATCCTTACATATTCAAAATTCAGTTCAAATATCACTTCATAAAGTTCATTTTGTGCCATTTCATTAACTTGTCTTATGTCTATTACTATACTTATACAAAAATGTATTTTATATCTCTAAATGGTCATTTAAAAATATGACTGATTACTTACTATATGCCAAGTATTAGCCTTGGCCCTAATTATCACATGCTGGACAAAAAAGTCATGGTCTATGTGGTATACAACTTAAAGTCTTTTATGAATATTAGCAAAAACAAGCAAGCACACAAATGGTTTTCTAATTACAAATTGTGATGCACACTATGAAGGAATTCAAAAGGATGCTCTGAGAAGGAATAAAAGAAAATACTTCAGAGAGAAATAAATCTTTTTTAAAAAGTACTATTTGTGCTGAACCTAAAGGAACAGTAACAGTTGGTAATTCATGGAAAGAAAAGAGTTAAGAGGGAAAAGCAAGTGTAAAAGTCCTCAAGCACAAAAGAAGAGGCTGGTTGGAGAGTTCAGGAAACTGACTAATACATAATGAACAGGAAAACAAGATGAGGTTAGACAGGCAACACAGCTAGATCATATAAGATCTTGTAGGCATTATTTGAACATTTGCATTGTATTTCCATTGCAATAGGAAACAATCAGAAGATTTAATGGCAGAGTGAACATGATCAGAATTATATTTCTAGAATATTATTCTGGCGGTTCTAGAGAACAGATCTGGTGGTAGACAGAAAGGAATGGTGATGAGATCAGATATTAGGATACCTCAAAAAATCAAAGAAAAAAGATATCTTGGACAGGGTGGTGAGAGTAGAAATGGAGAATAGTAGATGGATTCAAGAAATATTTTAGAGGTAAATTCAATAAGACTTGAAACAGATTATACATGGGAAGTAAATGAGGATAAGGTCATAAAAAATAGTTCTAATCCTTCTAGGTTGTATGCAAACCAAATGGTGAAACATATTTTTACTTTTTTATTTACTGAGATGGAACACATTCCCATTCCAGGCTATATTCCTTAATGATAGACAGAACTAGGTCTAATAATCATATCCTCAGCAATTAGCAAAATACCGAACGCAAAAAGCACTCAATATACTATATTTGTGGCATCTATATATAAATATATAATGGAATAAATAAATGAACCCAAAGCTCTATGAAGCACTGGATAAACAATTATAATGAAAATGAAGAGTAAGAAAATTCATACCTAACTGGAGTCTGGGGAAGAATCACATTCAACTCTTCATCATTATTACTTTTTCGTGGTGTTCTCTGCATTTCAAAACTAAATAATAAAAAGCAAAGTCATTCAGATTGAAAATTTACACTTTGTATTTTGAGTAAAAACAAAACAAAAAACAACACAGTATAATACGTTGTGTTGCCTCATAACACCATACAAAATGACAAGTCTATAATAGAAGTGATGGGAAGCAGATAATCCAACAGCTGCATAAATAAATAAAATTATGGGTTTTTTTAAATTCTTCAACCAAGGATATTTTTTAATTGACTTTACAGAGAGAGGAAGGGAGAGAGAGAGAGAAAAGAAACATCTATGTGAGAGAGAAACATTAATCAGTTGCCTCCGGTACATGCCCCAACAGGGGATCAAACCTGCAACCTCCTTTGGATGTACCTGATGACACTCCAATCAACTGAGCCACCCGGCCAGGGCTTTCACTATTGTTTTTAAATTGGGTTTCTTTCTACTAGGTTTATGACAAACAGGTACAATCATTAAGGATTTTTTTGAAAGAGAAAGTTAGATATTTTCTCTACAAAGACAGATGTTCAATGGCATTATAAATCAAGTTGTTCCATGTCAAAAAATAACAAACTCAAGCTTTTCAATCATTATGTCTTCCAAAACCTTTACTTTATTTAAATAAAATTAGAAATACTTACCTATATTTAATTACAAAATTATATATTTTCAGTTACATATTAAAATATTTCATGCTAAAGCCATATTAATCATACTTATGGTCACTGGAAATTTTTTTTAATTACTCTCAACCATTCTTAGTTCAGGATTCTAGATGACAATTTAAGAGAATACACTTTGGTATTAACCTTTAAACAAATGAACCAAAAAAGTAACAGCAGGTGAAAGGCTAAATAAAGACAGAGATCACTAACTACTTTAGTAAACGAATTGGCCCTTGAATAAAATGGGTTGTTCCCTTATGCTATGGACACACGCAGTTCAAACCTGTACTGTTTACCCATCAATGCTGTTTTCAATCCATGGTCTGGAATCCACATATGCAGAGGGCCAACTTAAAATATACACCGATTTTGATTACACAGATGGTTGGCACTCCCAACCTTGAATTGTTCAAGGGACAACTGTATTTCAACAATTTTCTTTTGATGCTCATTTTAAAAATTATACTCATCTAAATGAGAATTAAAAAGTGGATATACAAGACAATTCACATTAAATTTCTATCTCAGAGACCAAAAAAACTGGTGTTACATAATGATAAAGGAGTCAATCTAACAAGAGGATATAACACTTACAATATTTGTAAATATTATGTAACCAACATAGGAGCACCTAAACATATAAAGCAAATGTTAACAGACCTGAAAGGTGAAATAGACAGCATACAATAATAGAAAAAGTTCCCTACCATTACCCCACTAATATTACATCAATAGATAAATCATCCAGACAGAATCTCAATAAGGAAACACTGGCCTTATATGACACATTTGATCAGATGGAGTTAAAAAATATTTGAACAACATTAAAGCAATAGCATATACATTCTTCTCAAGTGCACATTTGAACATTTTCTAAGATAGATCACATGTGAGGCCACAAAATAAGTCTTAATAAATTTAAGAGGTTAAAATCATACCAAGCATCTCTTCTAAACACACTGGTATGAAACTAAAAATTAATTACATGAATAAAACTAAAAAATTCACAAATATGTAGAAATTAAACATGAAACTCAACAACCAATGGGTCAAATAAAAATTAAAAGATATAAAAATACCTTGAGAAAAATGAAAATGTAAAATACCAAAGATTATGTAATACAACAAAAACAGTTCAAAGATGAAATTTCATAGCAAAAATGCCTATTTCAGGAAAAAAGAAAAGTCTCAACCTAATTTCATACCTCAAGGAACTAGGAAAAAAAGAACAAACAAAGCCTAAAGATAGTAAAAGGAACAAAATAACAAAGATCAGAGCAGAAATAAATAAAGTAGTGATTAAAAGACAATCTATATATATAAAAGCTTAAGCGATCAGCCAACTGGCTGACCAGCCAGCAGGTAGCTATGATGCACAATGACCACCAGGGGGCAGATGCTCAACACAGGAGTTGCCGAGCAACAGCAACTTTGCAGTGCCCTCTTGCACTCTGGGACCCCTCAGGGGATGTTGGACTGCTGGTTTCGACCTGATCCCCGAATGCCAGGCCGAGGGACACCCTTCAAGCCCCGGCGCCACCCCAGGTGCAGCCAGGGAGGGACCACGGGTGGTTGACTCCAGGGCGTGTACGGCCTGTCTCACCCAGTCCCACCCCGCCGGCCACCTTCTAATTATTTCCTTTCAATGTGCATGAATACATGCACTAGGCCTCTATTAGATAATATTAATAAAATTAAAAGCTGGTTGTTTAATCCTCACCCAAGGATATGTTTTTATTGACTTCTTTCGAGAGAGAGGAAGGAGAGAGAGAGAAACAGTTGCCCCTCAAGTCCGTAAGCTCCCCCACGGAGGACCAAATCTGCAACCTAGGTATGTGCCCTGACCAGAAATTGAATCCACCAACTTTTGGTGTACAGGATGATGCTCCAACCAACTGAACCAGGGCAAGAGCTGGTTCTTTAAAAAGATAGACAAAATTAACAAAACTTTAGCTAGACTCAACAGAAACAAAGAAAAGAGAGAGCGAACACATAAATACATAAAATACTTACTAGTATTACTCAAACTTATAGTCATTCAAAAAGATTTATGATTACTCTCACCATTCCTCATCTCAGAAATAAAAGAGGACATGATGCAACTGATACCACAAAAGTACAAATATATCATAAGACAACTATAAATAATTACACACAAAAATTGGATAACTTAGAAGAAATGGATAAATTCCTAGAAACATACAACCTTCCAAGACTGAATCCTGAAGAAATAGAAAACCTGAATAGATCTGTTACTATTAAGGAGACTAAATCAGTAATTAAAAATGTTCCAACAAACAAAAGTCCAGGACCAGAGAACTTCACTGGTAAATTCCATCAAACATTCAAAGAAATATTAATATCTGTCCTCCTCTTTCTTTTCTAAAAAAAGAAGAGGAGTGAACTCTTCACAATCCATTTTATGAGGGCTGTATTATTAGCCAGATACTAAAACCAGACAAAAATGCCACACACAAAAAAAATTATAGGCCAATATCCCTGATGAACACATAAGTAAAAATCTTCAACAAAATATTAGCAAATGAAATTCAACAACACATTAAAAGAATCATATACCATGATCAAGTGGGATTTATCCAGGGATGCAAGGATGCTTCAACATCTACAAAGCAGTCGATGTGATACACTACATTAACAAAATGAAAAACAAAAATCGTATGATCATTTTGACAGATGCAGAAAAAGCATTTGACAAAATTCAACATCCATTTATGATAATAACTCTCAACAGAGCAGGCACAGAGGGAATGTACCTCAACATAATAAAGGTCGTATATCACAAGACCACAGCTAACATCATTCTCAGTGGTGAAAAGCTGGAAGTTTTACCTAAGATCAAAATCAGACAAGATGACCACTCTCACACTTTTATTCAACACTAGAGGCCCAGTGCATGAAAATTCATGCACTAGACGGGGGGGCCCTCAGCCTGGCCTGCCCACTTTCACAGTCCCGGAGCCCTCAGGGGTGGGAGGCAACCTGGCGTTCCGGGGAAGGCAATGCCCCATCACCCCTCTGCTGCTGCCACGGCCAGCAGCGCAAGCCTCTGCCGGCCCTGGGTGGCTGGGCAGCCACCATCCAAGGCTTGCCTGTGCCTCGGGCTGGCCCTGGGCAGCTGGGGGGCTGAGGAGACTGGAGGACTCTGGAGGCAGGCGCACGGCCTTGCCACGCCTGCCGCCCCAGCGGGGCTGAGGGAACTGGGCGCCGCCATCTTGTGGCTGTGGGCGCCACCATCTTTGAGGGTGGGGCAGTCAATTAGCATATTCCCTCCTTATTGGCTGTGGGCACCGCCATATTGCGCCACCATCTTGTGGCTGTGGGCACCACCATCTTTGAGGGCGGGGCAGTCAATTAGCATAGTCCCTCCTTATTGGCTGTGGGCGCTGCCATCTTTGAGGGTGTGACAGTCAATTAGCATATACCCTCCTTATTGGCTGTGGGTGCTGCCATCTTTGCGACGGCATGAGGGTCAATTAGCATATCCCCTCTTTATTAGATAGGATAGTATTGAAAGTCCTAGCCAGAGCAATTAGGCAATAAAAAGAAATACTAATAAAAGGCATCCAAATTAGAAATGAAAAAGAAAAACTGTCACTATTTGCAAATTAAATGAAATTATATATAGAAAATCCTAAAGACTCCGTCAAAAACCAGTAAAGTTGCAAGATACAATATCAATATATAAAAGTCATTTGTGTTTCTATATACTAATAACAAACTATGATAAAAAGAAATTAAGAAAATCATCTCATTTACAATTGCATTAAAAAGAATAAAATACAGTTAAGGAGAACCAAGATGGCGGCGTAAGGTATAGACCTGTGCGTGCTGCCTCCCACAACAACATTGAAACTAGCAACTATAAGACAAACAGCTATCATTCAGAACCATGGGAAAGCTAGCCCAGTGGAAGTTCTACAACTGGAAGGAAAGAAAGAAGTGAGACTGAGAAGGATGTGCAGAGGTGCCAAGAACAGAGGTACAGAATTGTGCGCCAGGCGGGCTGCAACTGGATGCGTGGTTTTTTTTCAATCGAAAGGGGTTACAAACTCTTGAATCCACTGAGCTTGTTTGGGGCGGGATTCTGAGGTCCCAGACCCCTACGGGGAGAGGCAGGACGGCCTTGCAGCGGGTCGGAAAGCGAGGGTGGCTCTCTTGCGGAGCTGCTCGCTGGCACTCGGGGACGCGGAGTCACAGAGAGGCGAAGACTCACGGAGACGCCATTGATGCTTGCTCCGCCCTGGTGATTCCCTGAGACCCCGCCCTACTCAATTTACATCCCCGCCCAAGCTGTGCCAGTGGCACAAAAGGAACCACCTGCGCTTTTGCAGCTTAACCCAACAAACTGCAGATTTAAACTCCT
>NW_005356437.1:2554637-2559621 GCF_000412655.1 Myotis brandtii
AAAATACCTAGGAATAAATTTAACCAAGGGAATGAAAGTACTATACACTGAAAGTATAAGACATTGATTTAAAAAACATTGAGGAAGACAAGAATAAATGGAAAGCTATTCAATGCTCATGGATCGAAAGAATTAATATTAAAATCTCAATACTACCCAAAGCAATCTATAGATTCAATGCAATCCCTATCAAAATTCCAATGGCATTTTCCATAAAAACATAACAAATGATCCTAAAATTTGTATGGAACCACAAAAGAACCCAAATAGCCAAAGCAATCTTGAAAAAAACAAAGAACAAAGCTGGAGCCATAACACTTCCTGATTTTAAACTACTTTTTAAATTACAGAGGTAGCGTAATCAAAATAGCATGACATTGGCAGAAAAATATACATGTGATCAAGGGAACAGAATAGAGACCCCAGAAATAAACCCACACATATATTGTCAATTAATTCATGATAAGAAGCCAAGAATTTAGAATAAGGAAAGGACAGTCTCTTCAATAGGTGATGCTGAGCCCTAACCCATGTTGCTCAGTGGCTAGAACGTTGGCCCATGGACTGAAGGGTTGCGCTCAATTCTGGGTTAAGGGTTGCATGCTCAATTCCTGGGTTGTGGGTCAGGGTGCATGCAGGAGGCAACCAATCGATGTGTCTCTCTCACATAGATGTATCTCTCTCCCTTCCTCCCACTTCCCTTCCTTCCTCTCTCTTACCTCCCACCTCCCTCCCTTCCACTCTCTCTGAAAATCAATGGAAAAAATATCCTTGGTGGTGCTGACAGAACTGGACACCTACATACAAACGAATAAAACTTGACAACTATCTTACATCATCCTAAAAAATGAACACAAAATGGATTAAAAACATGAATGTAAGACAAGAAACCATAAAACTCCTTGAAAAAAAGCAGAGGTGTTTAGAAGCTCTTTGACATCAGTAGTGGAGATATTTTTAATCTGACACCAAAAGCAAAGACAACAAAAGCAAAAATAAACAAGTAGAAATACAATGAACTAAAAAGCTTCTGCACAGCATATGAAACCATCAACAAAATAAAAAGGCAATCTACTCAATAAGAGAAAATATTTGCAAATCATATCTCATAAAGGGTTAATATTAAAAATATATAAAGAACTCAATTTCAAAAACACAAATTTAAAAATGAACAGATCTGAACAGACATTTTCCCAAAGACATACAGATGGCTAACAGGTACATGAAATGATGCTCAACATTATTAGTCTTCAGGGAAATGCAAATCAAGACCACAATTAAATATAATCTCACACCAGTTAGAATGACTATTACCAAAAAGACATTAAATAACTAGTGTTGGCAAGGATGTGAAGAAAAGAGAACACTTGTGCACTGTTGGTGCGAATGTAAATTGGTGCAGCCATTATGAATAATAATATGGAAGTTCCTCAAAAAATTAAAAATTGAGCTACTACATGATCCAGTAATTCCACTGCTGGAAATTTATACAAAAACACTAACTTGAAGTGATACCTACACCCCCATATTCATTGCAGCATTATTTATAATAGTTAAAATATAGAAACATAAATGTCCATTGGTGGATGAATGATAAAGAAAGTGTAATGCCCTAACCGGTTTGACTCAGTGGATAGAGAGTCGGGGCCTGCAGACTGAAGGGTCCCAGGTTCGATTCCGGTCAAGGGCATGTACCTTGGTTGCGGGCACATCCCCAGTAGAGGGTGTGCAGGAGGCAGCTGATCAATGTTGTTTCTCTCTCATCGATGTTTCTAACTCTCTATCCCTCTCCCTTCCCCTCTGTAAAAAAATCAATAAAATATATTTTTAAAAAAAGAAAAGAAACTAAGATTTTATATATATATTACAATGGAGTATTATTCAGCCATTAAAAAGAATGAAATCTTGCCATTGCAACCTTAAAAACATTACGTTAAGTGAAATGCCAGAAAGAGAAAAATAAATACAGTATGATTTCTCTTATATGTTGTATTTTCTTTTTAAATTTAAACTTTTAGATACAGAGAACAAACCAGAGGGAATGGAAGGGAGTGGGTGAACATTTTTTAGTTTAAAAAAACAAAATCATATATTCAGTTGGCTATTCAACATCTTCATTTTTCTCTTCTCTAACTTATGTTTGATTGCTTTCTTATGTATACAAATTTATCCTATCCTAGTTTTATGAAAAATATTCAACCCCATAAGTTTAACTGCGAATCAAGTAGCTAGCATTTTTCTATCACTTTACTATTTACAAAGTACTTTCATTAATATGCATGTATATATAGTACAAAGTATATATGTGACTCTACAGTAAATGGTTGCATTGTACAGATGAGGAAATTAAGACTCAGTGAGGAAAAATGTAAACTACTACATTCCAGAAAGCATGAAGGAAATACTGAAAGATTTATTCTCTGCCTTGACTTGATTGGAGAAAAATTACTTTAAAAAGATATTAAAAATCAACACAAACCTGTGCATAACAGGAGGCAAATTAATGTTTACATAGACAATACAGAAAATGTTTTTCACTTGTTTAAATAAAAAGAATAGGTTTAAAATCTATGTAAACATAAGATACTGTATCATAAGAAATCTCCATTTGTTAATAAATTATATGCTTAAGTATTATAGAAAGACATCTGAATTAATCATTATGTTATTTAAAGATCAAGTTAAATAAAAACCTGTTTAACCTACCTCTATCAAAACTGACCTATAGCAAAATGTATCAACAAAAATATACCATGTACAATACCTGTCTATAGGATCAGCCTGCAGAGTTTTATCATGATCCAGAAACAATCTTGCATCTAGATCTTTGTTTTTAAGGTAAATTTCTTCATATTGTTTAGAGAGACTTTCCACCTCAAAAGAAAACAATACTGATGATTATCCTTTCATGTCATTACATCTCTCAATACACAGAAGATTTAATTTAAAAATTTTTGTACAATATACACTTAATTTTACAACACATTGAGTTCACATGCAATATAAATAAGGCATATGTGCAAGTGAAGTAAAGGAAACTGCAAATTTTCGAATCTAATTTTAAGCATATTTTACGCATGCACCCCATTCATTAGAATTTTATGTAGACAAGATTCATCAATGCCCAAATCAGTACTGAGATGGAACTGTAAGATAAAAATAAGTATTATTATAAACACTTAACTGCCAAGATCCTCCAAACATCCCACACATTTTTCACTTTTAATCTTCTACTACGCTTATCAATATAAAATAAAGTATTTTTCAAAATACTGTAACAAATCCTTTTGACTATATATTCTTCCCATTTTTTCTAAATCTTTTAATTCACTCCAACTTCCTTCAGTTAAGTATGTTAAGCAAGAGTATTAGCTCAATTAATTAGACCAATTAACACATTTGCATGATTTATTCCCACTCTTAGACACTTTTTCAATTGCTAGAATCTGCAATTCTCTTATCAGTTCTGCTTCATAATTTTGAATCATAATTTAAAAATCAATGTGCGATAGACAACTATTTGGCATGCCTTCTGTGTGACTTTTAAGGCAAAAGTGTTTCCAACCTAAGGGTACTAAAATTTCATTCCAAAAGGAGTGGAAGAAGAAATCCAGTTAAGTATAAACTTTTTGTCTGCATAAATTTTTTAGGTAGAACAATCATTAATGTTTAAGTTTAATAAGTGTTACTGCACCAGCTTAGTGAAGCACTAATTATCAATCATTTATTGATTGACAGCTATGAGTACTATATACAAAATGCTGGGGAAAATGTCAAATTTATCTTAAGATTTCTATTAATATTATAATCCTTTCTTGTAGAAAAATTACTACAAGTGTCCAACATTTTGGGGGGGGTGTGAACAGCATATATTTTTATTAACAAGTCTCAGTAATACAACAAGACTTGTTTTATTTAACAAGACTCAGTAATACAACATTTGGCCCCTTTTTGCCTCTCTTCTGCCCTGTAACCCAACCTTAACAAGGTGGAGTTCACTAAACAGACCAAACTATCACATATCGCTGTGCCTTTGAATCTATAACTTCCAACCCTTGGAAATGCCATTTTTCCCTCATAAAGCTTGCTCAGCTCAGAAATGACATCACTCCAAATAATTTTCTGCAAAACCTATCTGCCCCACTTTGGATTAGGTTGTCCTCCTCCAAAATATTACAACACACTGTATATAGTTCTATCAGACTCTTACAGTCTCCTGTAATGTTCTATTTATTTGTCTACGTCCCACTAGCACCTTAATGACAGTAACTACAAGTTAAATCTCTGTATCAATGATATCTAGTACAATGCTTGGCACATGCTAAGCACTCAATAAATAGTGAACGAATGAATGAATGAATGATTTCAAGGACTAACCACCAACTCAGGTCACAGAATCAGCAGTCTAGCTGATTTCACATCTTTTGGTCTTAGTGACTAATGCTAGCTGCTTTTAAAATACTGCTTTATCACTGAGTGTTTGTTCTTCATCCTTTATCTGAAGCACCTTTTTCTCCACATATTTTACCTTACCACATAAGTTCTCAGTTCTGTTCTCATTGAAGAGCAAAATATTTGAGGCAAAATGTGCAAAAAAAACCGAATGGATGGATGGCACACCATTAAGGTAAAACATTTCTGCAATATAATCTCAGTCATTTAAACTGAATTTATTGTCAGTTAAGTAGTTTTTAAAAATACTCAAAAGAGATGCTCTGCAATACAGTAATGCCGATAAAGTTAATGGAATTATGGATCCTATGTGCAGTGAAGCAAATTAGAGTCAAATGTGATTGTATATGTTTAGTTATATTTAGTATATGTGCTGCCCAGGCGAGCACTATATTTAAATACTAGAGGCCCGATGCACAACATTCATGCAAGGGCCTTGGCCCCGGCCCCTGCCCACTGCTGCCACGGCGTTGGGGGGGAGGGACCTCTGCCTCGGCCCCCACCCACTGCGGCTTTGTCCAGAAGGAAGGAC
>NW_005356437.1:2560687-2568524 GCF_000412655.1 Myotis brandtii
CAGCAACCCAACTGACTGCAGGACTGACTTCCGGTTGGTCGAGCCTTCGGTCATTATGGACCCTGGGTTTTTATATATTAGGATTAATGAAATTTTGAAATTCAAAAATCTATACTTAAATTTCTGAAACATTTTAGTATGAATCAATTTCTAGTTTAAATTACAAAATACTGATTATTTATACGTTTGAGTACATGTTGAAAAGATTTTCTTGTTTCTATGTAAAGTTGGTTCATCACAATTCTTAGCTTCCTTTTCCTGAGCAAGAAGTATTTAATATACACTAAAGTGATCTTAAGAAATTTAGACAACTATTCCCCCCTCCCAAAAGTTCCAAAACACATTAACATTTTATTAAGTTTTCTTTCAAATTACCTCTGGAAGTCCATTTGAAGCTACAATTCCAAGAGAATTCATAAAAGGTATAAAATTTTTGAAATAAACATTTTTCACCTGAAAAAGATAGAGGTACATGACCATTAAAATTTTTAAAAATTAATCTCCATCACTATCACTAGAATGAAAGTGTTAACTGACATTTTGATCAATAACTTACATTCAACCTAGTGTGACACTTATATATAATTAATTTAATTATTTACCTTTAAAATTATATGAGGCAGGTTTCAGGTCCTAAAATGGAGGTGGAGTTAGAGTTTTTAATGAAATGGGATTTATAAGAAGAAAAGCCATTGAAACCAATGTCAGTATTCCACATTAAACAAATGATGAAAAGATGGGAGGCTCAAAAAATTTAATCAACTTGACCAAAGTTACACAGCTAAAAAGTGGCAGAGCTGGAATTTAAACCTAATCTGCCTAACAGCAAAGCCAAGACTCTTTTTACTTCTGCACTGCCTCTGATTTGTCCCCAAAGTATAGTTTAGTCCACTTCACACACGCCATCTAATACCCATGTTAGGGAATATTAAGTCAATTATTGTAGCATAAATTTGGGGAAATAACCTGCTTTTGTAACAAAATAATTTCACACACAAAAATAATACCCAATAACTGAATTCAAAACCAAAATAAACTGTTTTGTGGAATTATGCAAATTCATGCAAAAGCCTCCTGCTTTTAATATGGAAAATAAAGACAGTACTCAGAAAAACCTAAAGTTATATTCCAGGCTATTCTACACTTGCAATGTGTTGTGGAATTTTAAACAACTTATTTTCCTTCATTTAACTTCCTTTTACAACTCTGAAGTCTACATTTACTAAGCTGGAAATGATTTAATATCAGTTCCTGTCTTCTACTTCACAAATAAGTTGTAAGAATTAAGCTTCTGTTAAACATACTAGCTTTGTTTTCTAATTAATTCCCACTTAACTAGAATATTTAAAAGGTGGGTAGTTCACTAATAATTATATAACCATAAATATAACTAACCAATAAATGCTGTGTAAATAACCAAGTGTCAATTAATTAATGTCAATTATCACCAAAGATTTTAATTACCTATACTTTAAAAGCATTACTTTAATGATTCTAAATTATAACAAAGAATAAAAAAAGTAAAAAAAATCATTTACTCCTGATTTTAAAAATGAAATTTTACAAGTAGTTCTGAAATTCAGAGAATTAACAACTAGGAATTAGAAAACAGACTGAGCAGTAGACTGGAGTAAAAAATATATGTATGTCAACCACATTTGTTAGCTTATTAGCAAAGATAATTTGTGATTCTCAAAAAGTATATATACTACACATATCTATATACATAAAGTTGATACATCTGTATCTATATGTCTATATCTATTATTTATTGAAATTAACAAAAGCCACAGTGCTAAAAACCCAGATATCTTGATAAATCATTCCAACACTTTTAAAACCCCATTTCTTCCTAGAGTTCACAGAGAATTTTCAAAGATGCAGTATTTCATATAGCTATATGATAGTAGTGAATTGTGAACAATATAACAATGTATGAGAGAAACAGCATGGTACAGTGACAGGAGCACTGGTGGCAAGATGCCCCAGAGTCTCTAGACTGTTAGTAATTAGCTCAGTCTCTAGAAGCTTGTTTACCCATTACAAAAAGGAGGCAGAGTATATTATTTGTAAGAGTCCTTCCAATTCCAACATTCCAGATTCTATGAACAAGATAAGCAATTCCTGGGTGTTTATGTGTATTCTCTACCAGCCATTAACATCTGATGTAATATTTAGAAAGATAGTAATTATAGAAGACTGAACAGAAATTTAATGCTGGTATCACTTATCACTAAACCAAAAACACTAGGGCTTTCTTAGCAGGGTATTTTAAAACATTAGGAGTACCAATAATCACAGAGGAATCAAAGAATAAACACATTTGAAAACTACTGCCTTAATGATTCACATTTCTGTGATTCCAGAGTGAGGGAGCTACTCTTTAAAATCAAAGTAGCTGAACATGAAAATTAAATTTTTGCTAAACATTTTGCTATTGCAAAAGGGTTAGCACTAATTACAAAAAGCAAGTTCATTACAAAAGAAGTATATACTGTTAGAAAGAACTTATATCTAAATCTACTTTAACTATTTTTAAAAAATCATGAAGTCAAATTACCTCATCTATATTACATTCATGTTCTTTACAGAGAACTTCAATAATTCTTGTATCATTTTCTAGTTGTTTTGCTATCCGTGCACTCCTGTTCTGACCTCGCCTTGGTGTTCGAGGTGAACCATTAATAGGTATTACAGCTGTTTCTGTAAAAATGGTAAATTAGATCAGAACAATTGCAAAGTCCACTGTATAAAATAATGAAATATTTTAAATATAACTAGGAAGGTCAGAAATAATCTGATAACATTATGCTACTTTTAATTATTAGGCTTCCTTTAAAGGCTAACAGTTTTATCTATTTATTGCATATCTATTATAAATTATGTACTAAAAATAGTTTTTGCCATGCTCCTATCCTCTTCTGCCCCCAATTAGTTCAAAAATAAACTAAAATACTTAAAGCTAAATATTAGGAAGGCAAGGGGAAATAGCCAACTTATAAAGTAATTCTAAATTATCCTACTCAGTCTGCAAGGGGAAAAAATGTTTTCTGTCTTTTAAAGTATCTTAAAAATAATAAGCAAGTATTTATGGATTCAATTGCGAGATAGAGTATAAAAATGAATAAATTTTTAAAATTTTAGCAAATACCATAGTAAATTATGATGTTTTCAAAAGATAAGTATATACATATTATAATGTGATACTAAATTGTGATTTCTTAAAATCTTTATATGTAGATTTTTAAAGAATTCCCTGGATTATTTTGAGCATTTCCAATTTAAACTGAATTTGGATTCAGCTATTACAGAGATTCCAGATGACTATGTATAAAAAGTATTAACTGCCTCAAGGCCCAACCAACAATTTACAAGAAATCAAGAGGTGAGAGGAACATGTTACACCAAACCACAGGATGCAATCGTAAAAAATTAAACATGGGAAACTCAACAGGATTTAATATACAAATTGCAAGGGGGGAAAAAAAGAGAGGAAGATAGATAAAGGAGGAACTTTTTTAAAGTCTTAAAAGCATATACATCAATTGCAAAGTATAGATCTTATGTAGATTCTTAGTCAACCTGTAAAATTTTTTAAATTACTTTTACAAGACAAATGAAAATGTGAATACTTACTAAATATTTGATGGTAGTAAGAGATCACTATTAATTAATTTTTAGGTGTGATATAATGATACTGTCGTTATGCTTTTTAAAAAGTCTTTATCTTCTAGAGATACTAAAATTTATACGGATGAATTGTATGTAGAGATGTACTTCAAAATAAAATAGCTGGTAGAACTGGACAGTAAAAGTAGGTAATAAATAAATGGAGGCTTATTATATTACTCTCTACTTTTGTATTCATTTGATATTCTCCATAATAAAAAGATAATTAAAAGTGTATCATACTCAGTCAATTCAATAACTCATCCTGGTTTCTCTTTAACACATCACTTAGAGAATTAAATGTGTATTGAAATAATACAAAAAAAAAGCCTGTCAACCTAAAGTAATATCCTACATGAAGTTATTAATATTATAACATTGAAAATATTAAGGAAAATGCATATAAAGAAATTTTTGTAAAGAAAAATTTAAAATATATTTATTGTTTTCTATTTTTTCTCTCGCTCTGTTTTATATATGGTTTCTGCTAAATGACTGCCTTTTTTGTCAAACCATGTTCAACAAATTTTCAAAATTCTGCTTCAGACTTCATTTTCCCATGAAGTTATTGTTCACATGGATTAATAAGGCTTCAGTTTTTCAGCCACTCAAAGACACTTTGAGACTTCCATATTTTGATCTGTCCTACATTATTTTAGTATTATTAATATTTTCATCATTTTAGGAGCCAAAGAATCAGGTCAGCCTTAGTTAATTTTACATGTTTCTGTAGTATAATAATTTTGAAATCCTACTCATGATGCCACCAGAGGAAGCAATTCCATTCTATGACAATATACTCATCTTTGCTTAATGATATCTAATTAATTTAGCAACAGTTACTTTTATTTGAATACATTTCCCATCTCATCACCCACTGAAATAGATCAACACACTTCATGTACAAAAAAAAAGAAAAAGTCGCATAATCATTACAGCACTCAATAATAAAAATTTAATCTGTTCCTGTAGAATGGACAACTCTTTCCCATGCAGTTTCATTCATATCTGTGCCTTGCCTCTTGATTTGCTCTTTATTGGGAATGCCCTCCCCCAACTTACCACAACATTCAAATCCTAACTACTATTTTCACTCAGTTCAAATGCCACCTCCTTAATATGGCCCTCCTTGCTCTTCCCCAGCTGGGAAAACTTTCTCATCTTCTAAACTTCCATCGTATTTGTTATATTTTGGCCCAGACCACTTTCTACCATATACTCTAATTACTTGCTTACTTATCTTATCCCTCCTGCTATATCTTACACTACTTGAGAACACAGTCCACGTCTGATTTATTTATTATCATAGCCTAGGGTCTAAAACCACTTTTTGGATGTATCAGATATTAACAAACAACTGTTGAATGATGAAGTAGGAGGAGCACAAAATATTTAAAATACTTACTATACGGTTCTTTGAGCAATGCAGGAGGTGAGAGTTTGATAAAATAGTCAAGGACACATAGCATTAATTGAAATGAGATCACCAGGTCATCTTCCATCTGTAATATTTCCCCTGAATATAAAAAAGATTCACATTTTAAAGTAAAGTTAGATGTTGAGATCCTTTTATTATCTTATTACTAGAGGCCTGGTGCACGAAATTCATGCACGGTGGGGGGAGGGGGGTTGTCCCTCAGCCCAGTCTACACCCTCTCCAATCTGGGAACCCTCGAGGGATTGCTAGCTCCCTACCGCTCGCCTGCCTGCCTGCCTGATTGCCCCTAACTGCTTCTGCCTGCCAGACTGATCGAAACTTAACTGCTCCCCTGCCGGCCCAATTGTCCCCAACTGCCCCACTCCCCTGCCAGACTGATCGAAACCTAACTGCTCCCCTGCCGGCCCAATTGTCCCCAACTGCCCTCCCCTGCCGGCCCAGTCGCCCCAACTGCCCTCCCCTGCTGGACCGAACACCCCCAACTGCCCTCCCCTGCCAGCCCAGTCGCCCCTATCTGCCCTCCCCTGCCGGCCCAGTTGCCCCAACTGCCCTCCCCTACCGGCCTGGTCGCCCCCAACTGCCCTCCCCTGCAGGCCTGGTCCCCCCCAACTGCCCTCTCCTGTAGGCCTGGTCCCTGCCTGGTTGCCTCCACCGCCCTCCCCTGCCAGCCTGGTCGCCCCCTACACCCCTCCCCTGCAGGCCCGGTCACCCCTAACTGCCCTCCCCTGCCAGCCCGGTCACCCCCAACTTCCCTCCCCAGCAGGCCTGTTCCCCAAAACGGCCCTCCCCTGCAAGCCCAGTCACCCCCAACTGCCCTGCCCTGCAGGCCTGGTTGCCCCCAACTGTCCTCCCCTGCTGGCCCGGTCGCCCCCAACTTCCCTCCCCTGCAGGCCCAGTCAACCTCAACTGCCCTCCCCTGACAGCCTGGTCGCCCCCAACTGCCCTCCCCTGCAAGCCATCTTTCACCACATGGGGGCGGCCATCTTGTGTGTTGGAGTGATGGTCAATTTGCATATTACCTCTTTATTATATAGGAGAATTGATTTTAGGGAGAGAGAGAAACATTGATGTGAGAGAGATACATAGATCAGTTGCCTCCGGCCCAGAAGAGGGACCAAACCCATAACCTAGGTATGTGCCCTGACCAGGAATCAAACCCACAACCTTCTAGTGCACAGAACGACACTCTAACCAACTGAGCCATACTGGCTAAGGCAAGATTGAGAAACTTAAGTCAGGGAAATTGTCAGTATGGATGTATCCACATACTCATTTATTCAATAGTCACTAGAGGCATGTTAAAGATTATTTTTTATAAAAACTAAGTCAGATTTGATATATATAAAAATATAAAGTTATGAATTTATAAATAAAGTAAAAGTTTACAATGAGAATTTTAAGTTTAGATATTATTATTATAATTCAGTCCTTATGTGTAAATTATTTTGGTCTTTTGCTTTTTTAAACGTCCAGTTTTGGTAAGAGCTATAGAATATATTCTAAAAATAATTTTGAAGTATGATATATGCTAATCTTTAATTCTATTATTTATGAATCCTCATATATTTTCATTTTTAAACCCCACCCAAAATATAATAACAAAAGCCATTAAGAAAAACAAAATTAGTATATAATTGTAAAGTCATCTATAAATTATTTAGCACAAAATCCTGAAAGTTAATACAATAGCTATATAAATACAGAACTGTGAAAAAATAAATGCATATAATAAGTACCTGAGGAAAAAATAGTACAGCTATATAAAATATACAAGTCATGATCAAATATAGCTGTAACATATTTGATTATGGCTCTATGTTGTACATTATTTTTAAAAGGGAAGTTCGACTCACTTTCTATTTTCTTGATATGAGACTGCTAAACCATTAATAACCCCAACAAAGCCCAGCCAGTGTGGCTCACTGGTTTGAACATTGACCTATGATTCAGGAGGTCATGATTCAATTCCCAGGTTGGGGCTTGATCCCAATAGGAGGCATACAGAAGGCAGCCAATCAATAATTCTCTCTGATCATTGATGTTTCTATCTCTCTCTCCCTCTCTCTTCCTCTCTGAAATCAATAAAAATATATTTTAAAAAAATAATCCCAACTAATACTGATGGTGTAGAAACTATGAGAAATAAGCAACCCTGCATCAGGTAGGTTTTGCTAGATGCATAGGAATGGTACAAAAATATGTCTGTAATAATATACTTAAGAAGTTATTAAAAAATACCATAGAGGTAAAGAATGATATGAAGGAATTCTAGTTAAAAATAGTAGAGTGAAGTCAAATAAAAAGAATCTCTCTCTTCCAATCTACACTAATAAAAGAGAAACATGCAAATTGGTGTCACTCTGCTATGCCCACCAGCCAATCAGGATGAGTATGCAAATTAACCCAACAAAGATGGCGGTTAATTTGCATATGCAGGCACGGAGTGAAGACTGAAGGCTCCGGCCCCAGCAAAGACTGAAGACTGATGACGACTGAAGACTGAAGAATGAAGACAACTGAAGACTGAAGAGGCTTGGCTTCTCTGCTGCAGCCGGAGTGGAGAAGCCTCCAGGCTTGGCTTCTCCACTGCGGCCGGAACAAAGGCCTGGGTCCCGGGTGCCAGAGGACAACCACTGCCGGCAGCCAGGGGAAGGAAGGCCTATTGCACAAATCTCTTTGTGCAACGGGCCTGTAGTCCTATATAATAAAAGGCTAATATGCAAATCGACC
>NW_005356437.1:2568569-2570259 GCF_000412655.1 Myotis brandtii
TGGCTGGTGAGCGCAGCGGCGGTGGCGGGAGCCTCTCCCGCCTCCGTGGCAGCGCTAAGGACCCCTCTGGGGTCCCGGACTGCGAGAGGGCGCAGGCCGGGCTGAGGGGACCAGGCTGCTGAATGTCATGCACCAGGCCTCTAGTATCTAATAAAATAAAACAAACAAATATACTGGTTAAGTGTTAGCACCAATAGCAAATTTGAGATATACTGACACCAAAAGTATCATTTCTTTTCTCTTCTTACTTGAAGAAAGTGGAAATTGTTGATGAGAAAAGGGTAAAATGGAGGAAAGTAAACAACTATAGCTAACTTTCTGACAAACAAAGATTCCAGATTGGGAAACAATTTGAATCCCAACACAATTCTGTTATGGGAACAGGATATAACTGCCACTAGAAGTGTTGTTTTATTTTTTATTCTAACAAAACTCTCAGAACATCAAAGACACGTAGCAGCCCTATCCAGTTTGGCTCAATGGATAGAGTGTCAGCCTGCAGACTGAGGGGTCCCGGGTTCGATTCTGGTCAAGGACACATGCCTGGGTGGCAGGCTCGCTCCCAAGTGGGGGAAATGCAGGAGGCAGCCAATCAATGATTCTCTCTCATCACTGATGTTTCCATCTCTCTCTCCCTCTCCCTTCCTCTCTGAAATCAATAAAAATATTTTTTTAAAAAAAGACACATAGCATTCCAGATGAACTCTCACTTTCTCCCCCTCTGACTAAAAGTCTTAAAAAAAAAAAAAAAGCCTGCTCTCATAGCCTTTTGGAGGATATGCACAGATAAAATGCAAAGTGAGTAAAGGGAAATTTATTCACACCACATCAAAGAAAACAGAACTTCAGGTCAGGGTTGCCCACATGAAGTTCTAGTTACATGGGGGGAAAAGCACAGAGATTATGCAAACATACTACAGAAAAGAAGAAATATAATCACAACAGAGAAGTGGGGGAAATCAGATAAAAAACCCAATCTAAAAGATAATCTACTGGAAGAAAATGTCCTGAACTAACTTACAAAACAAATTTTATAAAAACAAGGAGCTAGACAACCTAAGAAAAACCTGAGAACAAAAAACACCATTACAAACATAGTTTAGCTCAAAACAGACGGCTTGAGATAAAAATAGTCAATACATAAGAAAAACACCAGCTGAGGATCCTTAGAGGGAGAGGGGGTGGAGGAGGGAAGGAACGAACTGAAGAACTTATATGCATACTAGAGGCCCAGTGCATGAAATTCGTGCACGGAGGGTGTTTCCCTCAGGCCAGCCTGCACCCTCTCCAATTGGGGACCCCTTGGGGGATGTCCGACTGCCGCTTTAGGCCTAATCCCACCAGCAGTAGGACATCCCTCTCACAATCTGGGACCGCTGGCTCCTAACTGCTCACCTGCCTGTCTGCCTGATCACCCCTAACTGCCTCTGCCTGCCAGTCTGATCACCCCTAACTGCCCTCCCCTGCCGACCTGATCTCGCCCCAACTGCCCTCCTCTGCTGGCCAATTTGGTTCTGTTGGTTGGTTTCTATGCAGCATCAAAAGCTCCGCCTGCTAGGCAGCCATTGGCTCCCCACAGCACCCAGATTTGGTTCTGATTGGTCAGTTTCAATGCCAGTCAACATCAAAAGCTCTGCCTGCTAGGCAGCCATTGGCTTTCCACAGCACCCAGATTTGGTTCTGATTGGTC